>NC_049989.1:2692088-2871850 GCF_000003815.2 Branchiostoma floridae | reverse complement strand
CGTAAGGAATACATTTTCAAGTTCGAAATGCAGATGCAAGTAGATGCTTTGATACAATTTTGACAAGGATGATTTGAAATTTGAAGAAATTTGTTTTTTCCAGAACTGCAGATAGTATTATCTTATTATCACATGATCTTATCTAATTGAAACCTTGCATTATGTAACTTTGTTAACACTTACTTTGGGTCATTCTGTATGATTTAGAAACAGTAGCATCTTATTGTTAATCTTGTTGTTGTATCCTCAGCGGGCACATTCAAAGTCAACAGCAAATACTTAACAGCAAGGGATTGAAAGCTTTATTTGGAATTAGACAATCATTAGACAAAGCAGACGCACCATTATCAGTTAAAAACAAACTCTTCAAGTGTGGTTACCCTTTAATTTGGCAAGCCCCTCAATCAAAAGATTCAAACATATCCCACTTAATTTCTGCAATTCACCAGCGTATGAAGGATATATATTTCCAGAATTTCCTAACCAACATTCATAATGAAAATAAAGGTCTAAGTGCGAAAACCAAACTCCGAACGTACAGACTACTCAAGTCCTCATACAATGAAGAGCAGTATTTGAAAATTACAAACAATCGGCTCAGAATTACCATTATTGCTAAAGTAAGAATCAGTTGCCACAAACTGCAAATTGAATCAGGAAGGCACAACCGTACTCCTCTATAACAAAGAGTCTGCCAATTTTGTACTTCAAACATGGTAGAAGATGAAGTGCACTTCACTGTTGTATTTTTACACACGAGTTAGCACTGACAAGTTTATATTCCTCATGCATTTTGACAAACCGACCATAACTAAACCCACAGTCCTACATTTTCACCATTACCAAGAAGCGAGAAGCCAAACTTCTGTGTTAGACTAGGTCTGTGAAATTTTCACTTTGGGTACCTACTGGCTGCAAAATACACCCGATATCATTATTATAACATAATACAACCAATATTATTATTATTATCATAACTTTATATATATATACACATGTTTTGACTTGTTGTGACCTGTACTTAGCTTGGTTGGGCAAAACTGTGCAATAAAGGTCTTCATTTTCTTCTCATAACCAAGTCATGTTTTATATGTCTACAAGTGAAGTACAACCATTCTGACCATGCACCACACAAATTATTCCCAAGGTAGATGTCATCATAAAACTGTTGGTCAGCAAGGCAAATAATTCATAGACCCAAGTGCACACTGAGTCAGTTCATATTATCATGGTGTATTCTGTTGTAAACAAGGAGGTTATACAACGTGATGTAAAGACTAAGATTAACTTATGCATTTTTATCAAGGTTCCAGTTCTACTAAAAACTTGAAGAGGGATTTCGTAATTAATCACATGTAGCGACATTGAAAAAAAGTGCCGTCCCTCCTTCACATAAACGATGAGTAAATTCAAGGTATGAAGCTATTACAAATGTGTCATCAATATGTTTCGTGGAACTTCATCGTGTCCATAATATTTTGGTAACAGTTATCGTCATAATTTTTTTTTATAAGCCACAACTCTACAAAAACCTCGAAGCCGTTTGAGCAGAATAACGCAATGCACGGCAACGTTAACTTTTCAAAACTACACTAACGTCATAGAATTTCGGCCAGTAACATCTGTGTGGTAATAAAATCGAGCATGATGTTTGGATTAGATGTTGACAATCTCTTTACAAACCTACTGTTTCGCTGAGAAATTACGCAAAAGTCAGGAAAACACAGTCCTCGACAACATCCAGCGGCGGCCATTTTGGCTGAATAATTGTAACCCCGAAGTGCCAGAATAAGCCAATCAGAGCCAGCTTTGCCACCCGCCGGTCCACCAATCAGGCGCTAGCGCCTGTTCAATTTGTAGCGAGAGGCGTGTGATTTAGATCTCGGCCTCCCCCCCTGATAAATATCGTACAGTCCCTTAGATAACAGTAGGAGAACCGGAAACGCAGGAAACGTCACATCCTGATTATCACTGTGAACGACATTGTGAAAACTGCCTGGGGCAAGTAGAAGTCGCGTGAACACAGGGTCATCTCGTCTTTGACATAAGGATATACATGTACACTCAAGTATCTTATGACTTTCAAATTTGCTGTTAAAGAAATCACAAGCAAACAATGGGCACATTTCGCACAAACCCTCTATTCTGAATTCTACAATAAGAATTAAGTCGTACTGAATTTCTAGATTGTAACGCAAGAAGGAGAGAGGGCGTTGCCCAAGGTTGTCACAAGTCATCGGACAGGGTATAATTCTTGCTGGGAGCGGTGCTTTTCAGTACAACACTATTTACTGGGATATCTAGCTAACAAACGCACCAAATATCACCGTTGTCCGACGTGTTTTCTTCACAATTTTCACCTGAAGCTGCTCCAACTTTTGCCCAGGTAAGCATAGTGCAATATAAAACTACATGATAGGAATATGGCATTGGAAATGTTTAGTGGTGGTATGGGGCGGTCTTACAAGTATATTGTCCAATGTACAATGTTTGCAAGTTTCAAGACCCTCTTTTATGCCATCATGGTAGCTATATAATGATTTCATATGTCATGGGTTGATAACTCACCGTAATATGGTCCAAACAGTTCCAAACCTAGGCAAATTGAACCTTGTTGAATATTACATGTAGCTACCTTTGAACTGAGCGATTATGGGCGTAAATTGACCGTAAATAAGTAGCATCCTGTTTCGCTTCACTTGTTCTATTCATCGCAGAGTACAGTCTCTTGTGTAAACAATGTTGTTGTAATATTCCTTCACTGTCTTTCTTAATGTAATTTTCAAAGGAAAATTTTATGTTTCTATGTTGCAGATTGCATAGAGTTCTGTAACCCCGGGAAGAAAATAACAACTTCCAATTGACGGAAATACGACATTATACAGAAGCACAAATACATTTCATTGTCTGTTCATGTCATCGCATGAATGAAAAGGGTGGGTGTCTTGACGCCACCATCGCTAATGCTATGGTTAAGATACTATCATTTTTTTGCCTCGCAACGTCATCTGAAGTATCTCGTGGAAAGCGGTTCGCCAGTGTAAAAGATTAGACAAGTCAGGATGTCCCGCTCTGTGTCCATTCCGCCCATCTTGAAACTGTACGTCCTGGTGTTCTGTGTGATTTTACCCGCCCTGTGCCACAGAATGTACTTCTCCGTCTACTACAGCCAGTACCTCCACATGGGTGGGGAGAACCCCAACTCGTACTCGGGAAGAGTTAACAACGAACGCCGGAGTCAGGCCAAAACATTCTTCGCTTCAAAAACGGACGGTGGGGCTACGAAAGCTGCGCTACAAACACACACCAAAGTGAAGTTAGCCATTGGGGTCCTGACTGTGAACAGGCGTTTACGGACGCGAGACGGAAGCTTCTATAACCCTGGATATCTTCTTCAAACGGTAGCAGCGATTCTACAAGAAAATCCACCTTTCTCGACTCGCGTTCTGATTTGTAACGTTGATCCCGACCCCCTCTCTCATTCCGACGCCGCCTTCCTGTCACGATTTGTGCCCGTTCAGTCAAAACTCCAGCAGGAGAATAAGCAGAAAACTCCGGCCTCTTCAAATGAACATGAGAAACTTAAGGAAGACTACGTCTTCTGTTTGAACCAAACCCTGGCTCTTAACTCCGAGTACATCCTCATCATGGAAGACGACGCTTTGGCATCGCATGGAACATTCGACATCTTGGACCACGTCATACGGACCAAGCTACAAAATAAATACCACGGTTTTGAACTGATGAAAAGGGACTCCACAAAAAGTATCATTAAACTTTTTTCTCCGCAATATCACCAGCGCGATTTCTTTACGACAAAACCAGAACGAATCATTATCAATGGACTTGAACTCCTAGGGTTCGGTATTGTCGGTGGAACAGCGATTATCGTTTTTCATGTCCTGCTTGTTCAAAAGTGCAAGCGACCCTACGTGCTAGACAGGAGGTTCTTTATCGCTGCTGTTGTCTGCTGTGTTCTGGCGGCCCTGGCTATCTCCAGACCACATCTGCTGGAGTTGAGAAGGATATCAAAGCATCTTTACCTCATGATCGAGGCCAACGACTGTTGCACGCAAGCTATTTTGTACCCCAAAGGCGCTGCTTTGGAGTTGATGCCTTACATGCAAACCTCCGGAAGGCATGACCCCGCACCATTGGACGGGGTTCTGGACGATTTTGTGAGGAAACGTGGGTATAGACAGTTTGCCGTGGAGCCTAACTTGTTTTCACACATAGGGAAATATTCCTCTCGACATCATTCAAAACTGATATTTCTTCAGCACTTTGTATAAGACTTCAGTCAAATAATGTCAAAATTATATGTTACTAAAAAAAAATAAACCCCATGCAAAATGAATGCATGTTTTACTAAGGGTTAAGGTATATTCTCTAAAATTTGAAGATTGTGCCGTGATTTTAAGATACGTATACCACTACTTCCGTTCTTCCCTTTGTAGTATAATTAGTCCTTTTAGTATTCCTTCAACGTCGTCCGATCTCTATTTTGAGTTCATGACCCAGGATTTGTGGACCGGAAGTCTGTAACTTTGTCCCCACTGTTTTTAGAAAAACATAAAATATTATGTTTAAACTATGAAAGAAAACGATGGGACCACGTGTTCACAAAAAAGCACATCGATGTTTAAAAATCGTTTTAATACAGTGCTGTGTTAAATGGGCTGTTGCGTTATGATTCAATGAGCAAAAGGTGGTATCTCATTGTACTTGGGGCACCGGTGCGGCACTGCGGGGTTCGAAAAATTACGTAGCAAATTTCAGAGATAAAGAACGAATTTTCTTACATTTTGTGTATTTTGTTGTCTTCTGAGTCATAATTGTACTAGTACATACTAGTACATACTAGTACCAGTACGGTCACATTCGTCGTCGTACAATTTTGTTGTCGTAGAGTTTTTAGGCAGAACAAATTGCAACCACCAACAAAATGTCTTTTTGGCAAAAAGACAGCTAGATTTTGCAAGATTCGTGAACAACTGCCTGTCCCTGGTTTATGATCGTACGACGCATGAAGCCAGGCCCTTATACCCCCTCACATTACCCAAAAATCGATCGGACGACGAGTCTGCGAGCTCTTAATTGCGAGAAGGCATGACCCTGACGGGAAGGGGGGGGGGGGTTCTGACACTTCTTCGTCGGCATTAGGGTCATGCCTCCTCGTAATTTAGAGCTCGTCGTCCGATCGATTTTCGCGTAATGTGAGAGGGGTATAAGGGCGCGGTCACAGAGGTCGTGCGATCGTCGTATGATCGCTAACTTGGGACATTTTGTAAAACAAAATGTACGTCTCCTGCAAAGTTCAACAATTTTGGTACACAAAATAGTGTTTTGGATCCATGTCGGTGGTTAGTTCTGCCACAGCCTGCTTGAAAATTATATGGCATCAAAGTCGTACGACGATTGCACGACCTATATGACAGGTGACCATTTAAACATGTACATGTCGAAACTCACCACACTCTTTTGTTGCTGTTTATTCCGATCCACCGCCTCAAACTTATCCCAGTCTATGGCCAGGTCCGGGTTCTTGGCGGAGCGCATGGGCAGACTGTCCTTCAGGCCCCACAGGCCGGCCGGCTTACAGGGGTCCATCCAGCGCAGGTCCAGACTCCAGCGGACATCGGTAGAAATGTTGGGGAGGCTGGGGGAGTAGCGTTGAATACAGGAATAAAATTCTTACTGGATTACAAGGTTCATGGTCTGTAGACTTAAATATGTAGGATTTTTGGTGCAACTTGTTTTTTTTTTTGCGCGCGCGCTGGCCTGAGATGATAAAGTTTGAGTCTGCAGATGTTAAAGTTTCGTCTTCTTTCATAATCACAACAAGCATCATTTAATGAACATAGGCGTTTGGACAAGCCTTCTGGTGCATGTTACTGAACATTGAATCTTATAAACCATACTTCCAGCTCTTGATTCCTGCATCCAGGTAAACAAAGTGTGGACACGGCAGTCTGTTCTGAATCTGGCACTGCGTCTCGGGGAAAAACGTTTTTTTGAAAAGTAAACACAATACCACACAGATGTTATCATGTATGTTTGCTTCTCAAAAGAGCGTTTGTCACAAGGTTGCGAATGTCGGACGAGGACAGGAGGATTCGGCCCCGGTGACAAATTTAAAGCACAAGGCAGCCGCGGTGATGGATTCCGAATTGGCTGTCGTGTTTTCTATGACGTCCTAAATAATACTCACCCCCTGTGTGGAGTGAGGTTGTTGAAGAGGAGCACACTGCCATACGTCATCTCACACGTCACCACGTCTTTGGTCAGGTCACACCCTGTGAGTACGACAAACTTCACTTTGCAATGAAACATTTCTTGCAGACTTATGTTTAATCAGGGCACCTGAATAAAGATCACATACCTCCGTGAAATATTTGTTTTTGTTAATTTCTTGCTAATTCTTTATTTGCATGTTTCTGCTGTCCTGCGAGCCAAGCCTGTGCTGCAGCACCAACTTTGGAGTCTGTTGGCCAAAGCAGCGTACCCATCCTGCAGGCCTTTTCCGCGACCCGGTCCAATCTTAGACCAGGGCCAGCGGTAACAAAGCTGCACAAACATCAAGACATGCAAACAAGCAGGAAACAACATCTCCGTTCTCACAGGGGTAATATAGTAGAAATTAGTCTCCTCCAGATTCTATGCCATAAAAGGAGTAGAAATGCCCCCATAAATGTGGCTGTTTTTACCAGAGGGGTTGGTCGGTTAACGCTGATCAAAAAGGGTTTGCTGGCCTATTAATAAACCACTAAACTATTCCACTATATCCTTTATACATCCCATGCTATGTCTAACATACCGAGAGTCTGTTCCATCTCTTCCTTGGCCATCTCTACGTACCACGTGCCGCCCGTACAGCACACGTGCGTGGCTAGAACACCCTTCCGGTGCCCGCCCCGCACCATCTGCATACACCCGTTCTGTACGGTAGCGTCCAGCAAGGGGATCCAGGCCGTGGGGATCAGCGTGCCCAACGCCTCTTCGTCAAAATAGGCGTTGTCTGTCAATGTGGTTGGAAGGAAGTTCATGGAAGGAAGATAATTATATGACCTAGCCTGAGTACCATCCTTCATAGTGACCGCTGGCTCAATACTTTCGCTTTCTACGGAGCTCTGCACAGTATCTGAACGAATATCTACATTAAAGAACCGCCAGGGATATGAGCAGGTCCAGACTCCGTGGTTAGCAAGCGAAAGTATTGAGCAAGTGCCACTACGCACGGAGGATGGTACTCATGCTAGTTCAGGTACTGACTTAAAATGAAACCATAGCAACGAAGATGGTATGGAGAGCCACCTCAGAGATCACAGGATACGAAGAGTCATATCATAATCACACCCAAGATATCAACAATGTTGATGATTATGATATGACCCTTCTTATCCTGTGATCTCAACAGCAACACGTTTAAGTGGCCGTCTGTCACCTTCCTCGGGGCAACACTGACTGGTACTACTTCGTACTGCAGCTAGGTGTCGCTGCTAACAATGCGGTCCCAAACATTAAGTATGTCATATGTACAAAGATTAATCTTGTCCAGCAGCGATAAACAAGGTCACAGTTAACTACGGCAGAGAAATGACAGATATAATAACAGCCGATAAGAAAGAAATTATAATTTGGTGAAGTGACTTGACAGGTGTTTTATATTCTAGATCTGGATATGCACTGCGCAACGATAACAATAAAAATGCGTTAGTGTGGTTGACTACAATTGAAAAGTTTTACCTTGATGCCATGGGACCTCAGTTTGTTCGTTGTATGGTGTCTGAGGAAACAAAATACAGACGTGAGAGGATAGAAATTTAGTTGGTAGACATAGCTTTGGTGGTCGCGCGTAGAATAATAGTCGTGTGGGCCCTCAATTAGCTCTCTTCGGAACTGCAGGGAGCGTTTCAGTTACAAACTTTGAAACAGGATAAGTCAAAAATGGATGAATGCAGATTCATGATCCTGAAGGTAACTTTGATGAAATCCTACAATTACATACATGTAATAATATGTTAATTGTGGAATTACGTCTTTGCATAATTAGTAAGGTAAATCTATAGTTCAAGTGTGCTACATGACAGGAACTTCATACTCTGTCAATATGTAACTTGCATTGATTTTCAAAATTTTGCTATTTTGCACCTTTCATTGTGCGTATACGCGGTCGTTTTCGGTATGTATGTATACATGTACTGACTTTGGTCCGGAGGTTCCAGACGGGGTTTCCTGCGACCTCAGGCCCGACCAGTTGTTCCATCACATTAAGAAGGCGTTCATTGGACCAAAGATCTCGGAAACCCTACAAGAGAGCCTTTGAATGTATCAAATAGCAGTAGTCTTGTAGCATAAAGGTGGAATTAACCGTTTCAAAGTTGTGAACATATGTCGAAGGTCATTGAATCCAGTGTATACAAAATTGAGGTATATAGTATATACCTTCGGCAGTTTCCCAGTCTTGTGTAAGATGACGGCAGTTCCGGGAAATTCTTTTTCGAGTAGTGTCAGTCGTTTAAACAAACCGGCATCTTTGTGCTTATCTGGAAAATAAGGATTTCATATTTGTCTCATAGTCATGCTGTATTTAGTTTTGGATTTAATTTGCGCAAATTCGAGCTACAGTTTACCTTCTTTACCTTCAATATTTTGGGGGGAAAGAGCATGCCAATACGAAGACAGAGCCGAGAAAGAGGCGTAACCTATATTTATTAGTAAAAGAATCAATACTAGATTTCATAATGTTGGACCAACCTTTGTTTGGTGCTTGCATATATTCGTCATACATTGTACCTGTTATAATTGTCGCGCAATAAAGTTTTTCTTCTTCTTCTATCAATTCACAGATCTATTCAACGATAACTTATAGGTAAATACTACATCCACCAAGCAGATATGGAGTGGTGTATGTACTGGGCGCATGGGCGTGCTCAGTGTTGTGCTTTATCAAATAACCTTTGATTTTGCCCGCTTTGAACAGCCGCTCGGCCAGGTCGTCCACAAGGCGCTCTATGTCATCCTGTACGGGCTGGAGTTCTTCTGGCTTCAAGAAGTCTTTCACTAGGACAAAACCCTACAAAACAATAGAAAAAATACTCGTGTACAACCACACATATTCAGACAAAATAACGGTTTTTACGTCGCTCTCTTCCGTAGACTTGTTGATCTAAGTACACCGCTCCCACCTACTTACACAAATACATGTACTGTAGTTCCAAAGTCCTCCGCGATAATAAGCAACCAGCAAACACAAATGAGTATCACTACGCCTACAAACATCTTACTTATACACCGAGCGTGTTTTATGTCGATCGTTTGGCAGGTCTTTACATGAAGTTCACGTTAAGAAGTTTAAGGGTGTTTCTTGTCACGGTTTTTAGTTTAGAGTATACCACAAAGACAAGAAAGGGTTGCATTTTACGGTTTCTGGGTTGACATGACAAACACAAATGACGCCTTACACCAGAAGTCAAAATACAGACCTCCTCGAAAAACTGTCGGAGTTGATCGTCGTTCAGTTGTCCAGGCTTCTTCACCTTCGGTTGCGGTGGCCGAGTGAGATAGACTTCGGGACAGCACATCGGAGGCGCCGATTTCTTCCGAGGAGGCTCCCCGTCCGACTCGGCTTCTTAGGCTTCTTCTTCTTCGGCGCCATAGTTCTGACTGAAAGCAGCACGTCGTCCGGTGCCCTGTGCCCTCTACTCTCCAAGCAGAGGTTGTTGGGGGTTGTGACCTTCTCACGTTTGTGCCTTTTTGTTCACCCTCCATAGCGATCTTGAGGAGAGCGGAAAAAAGGAAAAAAAAGCCACAATTCTCCTCTGCTTGGAGAGTATGGCCCTCAACAGGTTTACAAGACATACATACCATCTTACTAAGTAACTAGATTTTATAAAATGCCATGTTCATTCGCGATGCGGGGCAAACTTTGCGCATGATTGGATAAATACACCTTTAGTTGAGCAGTAATTAGACATTAGCTGTAGTTGTAACGATACAGAACATCTGACATCAACACGGAAATGCCACATGTCGCGTGTTCATGATGACTTCTGCATTTTCTGCTCCGACCGACAGGTGTCAGCAGGTGTCAGTTGGTTGCTAAGTAACCAGAACCAGGATGTGTACTTAGTAATCCCAGAGAATTGACTCTTATAATCTAGCCTTCAGACAAGCTTCTTGAAGTTTACATGGCCTCTCATCAAATTGGCAATATCATAGCCGTATTCAATTTTACACGTTTATCACGAACGTTTTTTACACACTTTTGTTCTAAACTACTAAGGAGCTTTGCTTTTTAATATCAAAGCTTCATGTTCCAAACAAACGCAGCTTCCAATTTTGTGTTTTGAAGTTTGGTGTCAGCCAATAACTTTGTTACATTACCGTAAGTTGCAGTTACTCCACTGTCCAATGCATTTCATAAATTGAAGAGAACGTGCAGTCAGTGCATTTTTGTTCACTTGGGTATCTTAGAACATTTCATACATTCCGCCAAACCGATCGCAAAGTTTCATACTTTCTTGCAAACTTTTCCTGTTCTTGCCTATCCACTGATGCTGATCAATCTTGGTCATGATCCATCCGAATCTGAGTCCTGTCCATCATTTGTTCTTTTTCAATCCACCCTTAACTGTTAAAGCTCATTTCAAAGTTTCCGCCAAACTGGAGTTTCATACTAAGGCTGACGTGGCGAGCCGGTGCCGCGGTGCATGCCGGATCCAAGAACCGCAAGATGGCGTACCAAACGTTTCAGCAGGAGTATCTTCAGATGCCCCTGATCACACGGGCTTACACAACAGCTTCCGTCCTCACAACCATCGCCGTGGTGAGTTCTCGTCTTCAGGAAAAAACTGTGAAATTTTGAGCAGCGTGTGTTGTACCCGACTGGAGAAATCCATGGATATTTCCACACCTTGCAAAGGGGGAGGGGGGGCTGTAGAAGTCCGGTTGTTTACTTCTTGTTGCAAGCGTTAAGGTCGCAGCCCACAGTATTACTCCGCGACCCCCGTGGTCTATTACGTAGGGGTAAGAAAGTAGTGCGGCCGAAATCTGGAAGCGCCTGTAAACACCGTAACGTGAAAGACAGCTGGGGATGAGCTTTGCTATATGGTAGTATAACAAGTCGACTTTCAGGTGGTATGTGTAAGATTTTGATGTTTGTCCATTTGGTGTATAAATGCGCGTGACCTTTACAGCTGCCTGCCCCTGTGAGTCGGCTGCAGTTCCGCATGACCCCGCATGACCCCATTTAAAAGAGGTCTTTACAAAAATTCAAAACGACAACTTTTTCTGTTTTTCAATTATTTTGGTAGCTTATACCCTCGACTTCAACATATTAGTTTGTCGTGTTTGAAAACTGCACCCTACTATGATTTTATCAGCGTCGATGTCAGTCACCTTGTGGTCCTTAACTATAGAAATCCCCATAGGCCGAAAACTGTGTTCTGCTACCTTAAATCAGTAATATTACACTATTACACATTTAAGAGGAGTACAGATTTGTTCAAATACAGTAGTATGTTGTCTTCAAAATGTCACAGAGTGACCTAACGTTACATCATTTTTTTTATATAGCGCATGTCTAAAGCTAAGTATTCATGAAGCTGAAGTACACGTCAACCCAACCGGAATTATGTAATTTAGGTTGCTGTGTGGGTCGGGAAGAAAAGTGGGGTGAAAAATTATGTCTACCACTGCAATGTATTGAAACAAAGGTATTCTTGAATTTCAGCAACTAGACATCATCACACCATTCCAGCTGTACTTCAATCCAGATCTCATACTCTACCAGTACCAGGTAAGTCAAATACAGTAATTCTCGAAATTTTCAAGATGATTTTATGTTTACTGTGTTTAGTGATTACTTCACCGCAAACTTTCAGTGATTACTTCACTGCAGACTCCAAACCACCGAAAACTTGAAATCATGACTCCATGCGTGAATATGTGTTTTTGTGGTACATGCATATGCTTGTTTCAACTGCAATTGTGAAAATATCCTTTACACTACTAGCATTACATAATGTAAATTCATTCCCAGTGAAAATAAATGACATTACAGTAAAGTTCAGCATAACAGGGAGGACTCTAGGAAAGGCCCTGCAGGAAATAAGATGCATCCCTAATTATTTTGGATCTAATTTAATTTTAAACATATTTTTCTTTCCTCTGTAGGTATGGCGGCTCGTCACAAACTTCCTCTTCTTTGGCACGATAGGATTCAACTTCTTATTTAATATGATATTCACGTATCCTTTCATCTGCAAATTTGTATTGTATGTGTCATGACGTATACATGAAGTTTATGTTTGAATGCTTTACTAATACTAGTACATTGTATATGAGCTCTATTCCTCCAGCTATGAACTGTGGATGATTTGTCTTGGACATAGGTATGAATGGCCTTCTCAGGAAGTTAGGTCAAAGGTTACCTTAAGAGCTGGTGGAAAATGTATGGAAATGCACAATAATGAATACAACAAGAAATTGAAAAACTGTAGATATTTCACAGGTAGATATGTGTGTATGAGATCTTTAATTTTTGTTTTTGAATGAGGTTTTCTATGTGAGTAGACCATGCTTCCTTAACCAGTAACCACAGATACCGGTACTGCCGGATGCTAGAGGAGGGATCGTTTCGGGGAAGAACAGCAGACTTTTTCTTCATGTTCCTGTTTGGAGGAACCCTAATGATGGTACCATTCTCCCCATTTCTTTATAGGCATTCATAGATTTTCATATGTGTATTGGTAGTAAATTTTCTTATACACATGTAACTTATTACTGGGTATTAAAAAAGACTCATATGCACTTGTCTTCATTACTATGTGTGAAACTTTCTGTTTGGTGTAGTATCCGACGTCCATCGGTGACCATCTTTCATGTAAACAACATTAACGGCCTCTGTTTTAGACCAAGTTTGGCTATAGAAGCTTGGTAAATTTGGCTATCAACTCTCCTGTACTTCGATCTTGTTCTTTTCCTGGACATGTCAGCCCTAAAACACTGCCTGCAGATATGATCTATTCATTTTCGAATCAGTCCAACATCCGGTCCACAGATTTTTTTCAGGTCTATTTTTTCTGGTCCGGTTTTTCAGGTCCGTTTTTTTCTTTTCCAAGAAGAAAAAAGTGTTTTGTATTGGTACATTGTACTGGTACACACCCCTAATCCTCACTATCTGTCCATGGAATGTTCCATAGATCTTTGCGTACTTTGTGAACCTGGTGTTCCTGGGCCAGGCCTTCACCATCATGCTGGTTTACGTGTGGAGCAGGAGGAACCCTTACGTCAGGATGAACTTCTTCGGCCTGCTCAACTTCCAGGCACCCTACCTGCCCTGGGTGCTGTTCGGCTTCTCTCTACTACTGGGCAACTCGGTGGTGGTCGACTTGTTAGGTAAGTACATTCTATTGTAAGGTTTGGAATTAGTTTTGGATGTTAGATCTTACACGAGGTGCAAGGACATGAAATCCCTGCATTACAGGAAACAACATGCTATGTTAAATCTTTAGTGAATGAGTGAGGGTGAGACCTGTCTGAAAGGTATTACTCTGTGGTGGTCGACTTGTTAGGTAAGTACATTCTTTATTAAGGTTTTGAATTAGTTTTGGATGTTATATGTAATACGTTAGATGAGCTGCAAAGACATCACACCCTTGCAAACAACATACTACATGTATCATAATGTTAAATATTTAGTGAATGAGTGACTTGAGACCTGTCTGAAAAAGTGTTCTTCTTCTCTTCTTCATGATACAGGACAAAGTGCCTCACTATTCCTTTGCACCTTTGGTAAAGGCCTACACAAAATAGAAATGATAGAAATCTGTTTATACAGCTGTAAGCCTGTAACTAATTTGATGATCCTCATATGATGCTTATGAAAACCAAATCTCCTTGCCAAGTTGATGCCTTGAATGAGGTCAAATGTACATAATTTGAATGGACACTGCACTCAAACTGTGTGAATACTGTAAATGCAGAAATGTTCACTATTTTTATGGTGGACACTTTACCACAAACTTAAAACCACCCTGAACTTTTTTCCATTATAGTATGAGACTACTGACTATGGCGCTACAGCAAACTTAGAACCCCTGCAAAATCTCCATGATCCTGCTATCGCAAAAGTAAATCCCCGCAAACTTGATGCATTTACAGTAAATCCTTTGATGTTCATCACAGATAGTGTGAAGTTGTGTTTTACAACATTTTTTTTAGCATGTTTCTCTGTCATGTTTCCTAGGAATTGCTGTGGGACACATTTACTACTTCCTTGAAGACGTCTTCCCTGAACAGCCGGGCGGTTTTAAGATACTCAAGACACCGGGGATTCTGTATGTATCATCCATAACCTCCAAGAAAGAGTAGAAGTAGAATTTTTTCATGTTGATACTGTACTTGTTACTACCCAAGATCTAATTATTGTATCTTCCTAAATGAAGGCAGTTTTTTTCCTAAATGAAAGCAATGTACAATCTCTTGTCAAGTTTACTATGCTATCATCAGTGTAGCACTTTAAAACATGATATCATACTACTTATTCTAGATTTACTAACAGTTACTAACATTTTTTTTTTGTATTATCAACATTGTCTCATGTAATTTACAGATGTATAAGTTTTGTGACATCAGTGATGATATTGTTTGGTACAAATATGTATTGAGTATTACAAAGAATATGTAGGAATGTACGTTGTAATTACTACAATCAGCAGCCAACAAAGTCCTGTGGTGATTTTTCTAACCTTCTCCATCCATCTGTAAAATTCAGGAAATGGATTTTCGATGCCCCCCCTGAGGACCCCAACTACGCCCCCCTCCCAGAGGAGGACAGGCCGGGGGGCTTCCGCTGGGGAGAGGGGGTCAGGGTTGGAGGGGGGGATGAGGCAGCGAATGAGGGGGAAGCACCTGAGGGCGAACAGCGCCAGTGACCAAAGGACAAGTGCAATGTGCTTACTAAGTGCTACATCAAGTTAGACTCTTTTGTTTTGTGACCAGCTATTTGCCCATTTATGGAAACAACTGCACATAAGCTGGTCAAAGTTGAAGACCCCTGAGAAATAAACAAAACACATCTGGGCATTGTTATATATGCAGACCTACCAATGGAGGTCATATATATCTTGAAATTCGAAAAGCATAGTCAAGATGAGAACTGTTTACCATTTAGGCTTAGGTCACATTTCCAAAGCGGGGCCTGGCCAGGCAGCTTTCGGGAGCGAAAATTATGATTTAAAATACACAAGATGTCAAAAGAAGATTGATGTGGTTTGTGTATATTACTAGGCATACATTTTAATTTTTCGTTTCTTCAAACATCCCATCTGGGCCCCGCTTTGGAAATGTGACCTAAGCCTTAGGGGGCCTTTACCTTTGACTTGTGCATGTGCAAATGGATCTGTGAAAGGGCTTGTGGTTAATGTGATTTAGCTTTTTGCAGATTAAAAAAAAAACTTAATAAAAAGCAACAGAAGATATAATTCAAAACAAAACAAAAGTCAGAGACTACAAGAATGCTTGGAACTACACTATGTGATACTGAGTAAACTATAATGATAACATTTCATTCAGTTTACAAGAACCTCCTATGTACATGTAAGTTTACAAAATTGTCTATTGGACAGGTACCCGATGTACTGCTTGATGAAGAAAATGTGTGGGTTGTTTCTATGCAGAATGACGTAAAATGCTCCACAGAAGTTTCAGAGATGCCCTGAATGTAAGGCGATAAAGATGATAAAAAAACCATTACCTTCTTACATTACAGAAAAGTTTTGGTTTTGCTCCATGACAAACGTTATTCACTGGGTGCCACATGTCTTGATGTTTGTATTCTGTTTTAATATGATAAATCTTAACATCAATTGTAAAATGATATTACATGCCATGCTTTTTTGTAGCTGCAATCAAAATAACCGCTTTTTCTGAGAAACCACATTTTTCAAGAATTCTATCACAAAAGTGAGTTAGAGTATAAGATGGTTAGTCTGCTTTTAAACCAATAATAGAGTGTTACATGTACAGAGAGTATATGCAGATTTGTTGCTCATGTAATATATTCATGCTATGTTGACCATCAGCAGCAGACATTTCTCACCATGTACTGTATCTATGTTAGTGTATGCATATTATGTATAGTTCCTTTGATTTAACCTAAGGCCATGTTGATTTGATAAATGTTTGGCCGTTTCCAAAAAAGAAAAAGTTTTCATCCATGTTAGTCCTACAAAGTAGCTGCAAATTGAGCAAATATATGCTAAGATTTTAAAACATATATATAGAAAAACATGTACAAGTCAAGCATTACTTCCAAGGTCAAAGAAGATGTGAAAGAACAAAAATGAAGATATCGTTCAGTATACCATACTTTGCGTATTTGGTCATCTGTTGAACCTTCCTGATCTGTTAGATTTCTTAATGAATGCAACTTTTTTTGGCCCAACTTTTTTATTCGCATGCTCACATTAGTTTTGTGGTCCACAAAGGATGTCATCCATATTATCAAATCAACATGGCCATATCCCTGCTGCCCAACTCCATAACCAATTCAAATTTGGTGCCAATGGCTTCAGCAGGAAATAGGTTAAATGGGTATGGGTAAATTGCTAAGATGTAGGGATTGAATATTCCACGGTGTTGGACCAAGAATTTCCTGTGGAAGATAGCATATGTTTACAAGCTGTTGCTTAGTGGAATGCTCAACGTATGTTTGGGCTTCAGTAAAAATGTCAGCTATGATCGTTTCAGTTTGTTTTCTGCACAGTTCAAAATTACTCACTTGTGGAACATGCCATTTGGTATTGGTGCATTGACACGTGTCCAATGCTTCAACTTTATTGTCATCTTTGTCTGTTTCTTTTAGCATGTTGATGTTACCTAAATGTTAGATTCAGTGCCATATTTGTGCTCACACACACAGTTGTCAGTATTGTTCTTGCTTACAATCTTCAGATATGCAAGGCTCTTTAAACTACTACTTACTGCTGCTGCCTTTATATGTTTTGTCCTATACAATACAATGACTGGTAACATATTTTTGGTGTTCTACCCGTAACCAATGGAATAACACATTGATGTAGGAAATCTCATAAGCCATGAGAAATACAGGCATTTTTGTGTGTTGTCACTGGCATCTATTTGTGGCCTCCTTTGCAGACCTTTTATTAGCATTGTTGTTTTAGATATCAGACGAGGGTCTCTAGGATTGCTAGGAAAGATCAGTTTTGTATGCCCACAAGTCAGTGCTACTCTCAAAACAAATGCCAGTACTCCTAGGAGTCTAATATATGTGTTGGTCCACAGGATCTTTATATAGGTGGCTTGTTGGGATACATAAAATCTACTTAAAATAAAGATGGGAAAGTCTACTTGTCTTGTATGATGTGATTTCAGGGTACTTTGATAGATATACATGTATGTATCAGTGTTATAATGTGGTAAGGCAACATTTTGTGTCATAGCTATACAATGATAATCTCCAAGCAGATCTGGTAGCCATACGCACTCCTAGGCCGGCTTCACTCCTCTGCCAGCTTTTGAAATTACTTTATGCGACTGTAGGATCTGCTCTGAGATAGATTCAATGATGATACAGGTAAACCTGCTTAAATACAAATTATTTTCTTGAAAGGAACAAACTAACAATCGTATCTCATTCCAGCCAATGGAAGTACTCACATTTTTTTGTATGGCATTGGTTTTAGGATGTTTTTTTATACAATATACGACTCTCCCATGATACAGTATCATGTCCTTTTGTGTGTGAAGAAAGCAAGACAAGGTATAAAGGAAAAGAATGCTGATCACAGTTTCTTAATCTTGGTTTAATTTTAAGTAGCTTCAGTGGCAAAGCACATATCCATTACCATATATTTTGATTATTTGTAGACATCAGTAATACATCAATAGTGACTGGTGGAGGATGACTAAAAATTTTACATAGCAATGAAAACACCTTTCGTCTGAGGAACAGTATTCATGCAATTCTTCATAAGCACAAAATGCAATTGTCTCTATCTTTACTGATAATGTTTTGCAAGGATTACAGTGAAATTTTACTGTGAGTCAATCACATGACATATACCATACAATGTGGCATGTAATTGGATAATGTTACATTAATTTGTTTATATGATTGTTTACCTGCTGCAAATGGTTTAGTTTGATAGCCTAGCTTACGTTGCCTGGCCTATCATCAAATCTTATAGCTGAGTCTTTTGCTTACTTAATTTGTGAACATCTGTTGGAAATGACAGCTGTTTGCATTTATGAAAGCATCTGGTTCAAGACATTCGTATAGGGAGTCGAACGTGTCTCCTATGTAGATGTGATATCTTTCTTGTGGTGCAGTATTGCCTGTGCGGTTGTGTTAGCTCATTCCTTCTGTCGACCAGCAAACTTGTTCTTCAAGTCTTGGACCACTGCTGCTTCCAGCTTCTCAAACAGAGGCTTGGGCTGTGGTGTGGGAAAAAGAAAGAGGTTCACTCCACTTGGATAGTCAGCTAGATAGCACAATATCCCCCACCCCACCAGAGAACAGTCTGCCTTGGGGTATGCTCTTACTCTAGGTCTTTAATTTCTTAAGCCCTTGTTACACGAAGCCAACCATGGCCTCCCAACCTTCTCCAGACCATGGTAGGGAACTAGTGACAAGCAAGGTCATCTGTGGTTGGGAGTTGGTCATCGAGATGTCTTCTATATTCTTTTCAAATTTTTGCTAGTCAATGTCACCCATCATCTTTAAAAATCAAAGTTGGAAAAGTGATATTCTGCTGCTTAAAGAGAAGCAAACTGAAGCTAGAACGGGATGAATTCCAGGCTACTACCAACAAAGTCATGGCATGGGAAGATCCTGGATGTGTTATGGGATGAAAATTGTCAGGGCAGGGTTGTTTAGCAGATGGTACAAAAGATTTTCAAATCAGACTTACCTGTCCAATCTTGTGCCCAGGCGCCAGATGACACACCAGTCTGTCCCCCACAACGTTCACGTCTACAGGTGCAGCCAGCTGTGCCTGTATCTGTGTGCTGATGTCAGGCATGTACGGGTGGAGCAGGACTGACAGTACACACGCTATGTTGGCACACAGACCCACCACTGTACCCGCCCGGGCTCTGAAACACAGCAAAACACAAGGTTGTTAATTTTGCAATTTTTGTCATTTTCAAACTGAAATCAGCTGTAATTTCAGTCTACCTTTACTTTTCTGTACATGTCCACTTGTATTGCACCAGTGATTCTGTTAAAACTAAAATTGGGGTCAATTTTTATCGTACCTTTCCTGTTCTGTGCCCTTGAGCAGCACCCATGGTTTGCTTGCCTGGATGTACTGGTTCCCCAGCCGGGAGATGTTCAGTATGGTCGTCAGACCTTCACGCAGTCTGCAGAGGGAGGGGAGGAAACATTGTGCTTGTCTGAGAGTTAGCCTTTGTCACATAACTTAAGTGGTGAACCATCATATAGCACAAACATGGGTCCTGCACCTGTATCTATGTAGTAAATATTATGTATATAAGTATATGCCCATACCATTAGATCATTGCTTTGCTATTTGCTTTCAGATTGTTGGTTTTTAAGAAGTCGAGACAAGTCACCATGTCAGTGGCAAACTAAGCCAGAAATGTAGTATGATATTTGCTTCTCCAATTGCAAATTTGGTATCTTCTGAATCCACCATACTGCACTTTCAACTTTTGAAATCTGTGGCTACAGATGATAGTGTGTAACACAATTCTACCCAAAAAGGATGTGTTCACCTATATGTTTCCTTTGTACTCTATATCAAGAGAAGACTCAGGTGCCAGCCTACCTGACCCTCTCCATGTTGAAGTTGTACATCTGGAGTTCCCTGTTCACCTGAGCCAGCATCTCCGTGTCAGACTCATCGAGGTCCATGGTGGGGATGGTGCTGTGGAAGTTGTTCACCACAAAGGTCAGGGCCCTGGACATGGAATGGACATGTGAGTAGTTTCATTAAGGTTGGTAAGTCACTGAACATCAAAGATCTTTGAACACAACCAAGCTGACATGTCAATGACCGTCAGTCACCTTCCTCAGGGCAATTGTAGTTGGTTCTATTTCACACCGCAGCTAGGTGTCGCTGCTGAATAAACAGATGTAGTCCCAAACATAAGTGTTGATAATGTACATCATTGGACAATTGCTTGAAAAACCTTAAGCTTTGATATCCTGATAACCTGAGTGAGTCCTAACAACTTTCATCTGTCTTTCATCTTTGGCTTTGTTGGTAACTTCTCTTAATAATGCAACTGGGTTTGTTTGAGGATTCAGCACCAACCTCTTCATTACGTATTATCTAAATACTATTATCTTAGAATGTTGATTGTATTTATACTTCCACGGCTTTGATACATATTATAATTGTGGCGACCACTTATCATCACGAGCATATATGTGGGTTTCTTGCAATCATAATCATGGTTGCCAGGGGGCATTGTTGTACAGAGAATCTGCGCTTCCCACCTGTAGATGAAGTTGCCCAGGTTGTTGAGGAGTTCAGAGTTGTGCTTCACCATCAGATCCTCCCAGCTGAAGGTGGTGTCCTGAAGGGGAAAGAAAAAAATTGATAGATAATAGAGAGTCGTTTTCACTCTGTCTTCACTCTCAAGCTTTACCTTTAAAATGCATTCTGTGATTTTATTTAACTTCATTTTATTTGTTACATACTGTCTGATTTTTTTTCACTACTCATGGCCAACTTGAGAGGCAAAACTGTGATATCCTTAGCACCCATCTGGGAAAATTAAAGCAACTATCATAAACAAATCAATGAACCTTTAATCAAAACTGCCGAGACACTTAGCATTCTAAGGACCAATAAAATCTGGTCTTTGAGGACAGGACTTGCAATGCTTTTGTTAATGAGAAAAATCATCCAAGGGACCACCAAAATGTGGTCAGGTGTTTTTTTATAGAGGTGGTCACTCATACAGGCTTGGCTGTGTCTAGGTTTTAATCACATCCTGGTTCTCAGGGCAGACATACAGCAGGTAGAAGCGCCAGATGTCTAAAAGACTGCCAAATATGGTCATATTGGCCAGGTGGTCCCTAATAATATATGTAGAAGTAGTCAATTGTACAGGTTTGACTGTAGAATCTATTTAAGAAGGCAGACCTGGTTCTCAGGGCGGACATAGAGCAGGTAGAAGCGCCAGATGTCTGCTGGGATGGACGTGTCCTTGGCGTCGTCACCAAACACGCCGATCCCGCGGCTCTTAGAGAACTTACCGTCCTCGTAGTTGAGAAACTCTGAAAGGGCAATGATGGTGAACGAGTTAGAAACAGAGATGGGTGCTGTCCGATTCACTGTTTGGTACGGTAAGGACTTTTCTAAACAATGGTGATGTAGGTTAGACAACCAGGAAGTATGATATGCCAAAAAAGAGTTCCTCAAGCAACTGAAAATCATATCCAGTTGCTTTAAATCATATCCAATTACTTGAAATCATATCCAGTTGCTTGAGTAACTGCTTTTTTGGTGATGAATGTCAGATGATAAACCTTGGTCTAGCCTTGGTGCTGAATAGGTTGTTAAATGGATCCTGCGACGTTTGAATGTTAAATTGTGCTTTGATCTTGGTTAATGTTTAGAGGCAATTCAACCAAGTCAGACAGCTATCCTGCTATACAACTCTGACTACCCTAACCATGAAAAGAATATGGACAATTTATAAACTACAGAAAACATATGTTCTTTTCCAATGACATCTTTTTTCAATTCAATGTCCTAGGCCAAAAATCCTTTTGTCATTAGATCAATGTTTATTGCACACTTGAGTGTTCTACTTGTTATTCGCTGTTGCCTTTTTATTGATGATTCAAGAATAATGTTAATTGATTTAAGAGAAAGACTCTGTGACAGAAGTTAACATTACCAGTAGCCTGGAGATGGTTGACCAGTGTGTAGTTGTCCTCGGCACCCAGCAGTGAGCAGGGGAACACCACACTGTGGAAGGGTACGTTATCCTTGGCCATGAAGTTGTACAGGGTTACCTGAAAAGACAATGCAATATGTTTAAATGTTTAATCACAAATCAATATGTGCTTTTCAAGACTTTATATTACAACAGTGCAGTCATTGGTTACTTAGTCTAAAATCATGCCACATTGTGATATTTACAGTCAATACAGTCTAAAAGTAATGTTAACATTACGTTGCTGTTCTGAAATATTCCAAATCAAATGTTTTTCTTGGGAGACACTACACTAAACTTGTGCACGAACGTGTCAACAGTCAGTTTTTGTACCTTCTTTCTGAATTCCACACAATTGGAGAAATTCTACTTTATGTAGCACCAATATTCGCAGAATAATGATAACCTAGATGACTATCTAAACAAATAACCGATATCTTTTTCCTGTACCTCATCGGGATTTTTCCACCACTTCTCCCATTGGTCGGTGTAGTTTGCCGTGATGGACAGGTAGCCAATCGGAGCGTCGAACCAGACATAGAACACCTCGGGGACAGAAGAACATGTTGGTAGAGTTAGGAAACAAGCGTATCGTTAAACAGTACCATTTTCCAGCCTGGGCAGATGTTCCGTATCCATATAGTGTGATTTCTAAAGGTCGTATCTCACTGCACTTGGGGCACCGGTTCGTTCACTGTGGCACTATTGTGATATTGTCGCCGATTTGTTTTTATAATTTAAATGTTGCGTAATATGTAACGTTAAGTATGACTAAGAAGACAACAAGATACACAAAACTCGTTCTTTATCTCTAAAATTCGTTGAGTAATCTTTCAAACTCCACAGTGCCTCACCAGTGCCCCAAGTGCAGTGAGATACAATGATCATAACATACCTTCTCAGTGAAGCCCTTCAAGGGTACCGGGGTGCCCCACTGGAGATCTCGCGTGATACAGCGGGGTTTCAGGCCGTCGCGCAGCCAAGTTCGGGTGATGACTCGGGCGTTGGACGACCAGGAGTCGCTGGGAAGAATCTCCTCCAGCCAGCCGCTCAGCTTAGGCTCGATCTGTGAGGATGCAACGTTATGTCTGTTGGTGGTTACCAATCTAACTTCGGTGCATATTCAATTCTATGATGAGGCACTCCTTGAGTGCTGAAGGTTAATTAAATGCATAATGTTTGTATCTTTATGTCTACTTTAGTTACAGAAGAGAAAAATGTTGTTTTTTCTCTCAGTTTTTTTCTTTCTCATCTTCCCTTCTAAACAAATCATTTCAATGATCTGAACCAGATTGGCTGTCACCATGGTTACTGGTAAAGTAGCAGATAACCTGTGGTGTTTTATTAGATAATGTAGCAAGTGGCAGGACAGAGCTGGAAGGGATGGTCACCATTTATATAGACCATACGAAGGTAAATACTGCCGTTCTAGTTTCTAATTTCAGAAAACCCCTGTTACCTGCGGCAGGTTGAGGAACAGATGGGTTGATGTCTTCACCACAGGAGAGGCGCTGCAAACCTTGCATCTCGGTTTCTGTCAGGAGAAAGGAAAAGACATCAACCGCCAGAGGTCGAAAAGCTCAAGTATCAGAAATTAGAATTTTAATGACTTTGATGTAATCTATCGTATTTTCACTGACTCTAAGTAGTCTTACGCACCTTTACCCTCATGACTTCACTGAAAAGCGGTATGCAAACAGATTTTAGCTTCTCATGAACAAACAAAATTATTTTTTTAAATCATAATTCAAATTCCATTATTATAATCGATTTTATACTATTTATGGGTTACCTCACAATTGTCTATTTGTTAATGCAGTGTGCACTGACTAGTGACAATTCATATATACATGTACATGTCCTACCTTGAGCTCAGTGGCGACAATGAGTTTGCCGCACTTGTCACACTGATCGCCGCGGGCGTCCTCGTAGTTACAGAGGGGACAGGTTCCCTCCACAAAACGGTCTGCCAGAAACCTACAATACATACGGCAATACGATACATCATCTACAAGGACTAACGGTAAGAGATCACTGCCTTTAGATCACTAAACCATCACGGAAAACCTGTTGAAAATTTGATACCAATTCTTTTTTGCAGTGTCTACTCTTGATGCAGTAATTACACAGTCACACTACAGTAGCGAGGTATGGCGTATGCTTTATTTTACAGCACAATTTGCTGTAATTGACCATCTGCCCAATATTTGATGATGAACAGTTGGTAATGATTATTACAGTAATGATGACACTTCAGATATTGTTTTCACATTGTTTGAATCTCTCATGTTACTTGGAATTAGCCCACGGGCAAGAATTTGCAATTAACTTTACTGATGACAAAAATAACTTTATCATATCAATCATAACATTCATAACTTCAATAACTAAAATCAATCATTAGTAGATTTTCGTGTATAGGTCTAGATGGTTACTGTATACAGGTACTGAGTAATTGTCCACCATTGAAGTGGGTAGAGTTGTGAGGGTCTTACCTGTCACACTTCTCACACAGCAGCTGGTCCACGGTGTCGGTCAGCAGGTGGTCACGCTGATGCAGACGCCAGAAGATGTCCTGGGCAATCCTGGTTACACGGCCAAAGTAGTACTTTGAATAACAAAGTTCTATGGAAAGAGTTTCGTTGACCGTCTGTCACCTTACTCGGGGCAATACATGTATTAACTTGCTCTACTTCACACTGCAGCTAGGTGTCGCTGCTGCAGTGAAGAATGCGGTCCAATACGAGTTTCCCCCTAATGGGTTCATGACTCGAGTAGATCTGTTAATCAACCTCCAACGGGTATATTTCATTTGCAGGTAGCTTTATAACGAAGAATCATTTTTTGGTGAAAATGATCAAGCTGAGGAAATTATGCTATTATGTTTATCGCGAGAATTTCGCAGTTTTGAAACAGTTAAATTTGCATTATAGACAATAGTTTCTCCCTGTAATCAAATTAAGTACAGCAATGTATATGAATCCCGTGATTGATAGTCCTATCCTAAACGATAACTTGCCCATTTCTTAGTCTTTAGACTTGATCACATAACAAGATGATCATGACTTACTCTGTTTGCTGGGGAGTCGTCGTCCTGCCGAAGAAGTCGAAGTCGATGTTGAACCAGCGGTAGATGTCTGCGTGAAGAGCGTGGTACTTGTCGCAGATCTGCTGCGGGGTGAGTCCCTCCTCCAGCGCGCGGGTCTCCGTGGCCGTGCCGTACTCGTCAGTGCCGCAGATGTACAGCGCGTTCCATCCGCGCAGACGGCAGTACCTAGAAAAGAAATAAAGTGATCTCGATCCAGTTTTAGCTCACTGAAGAGCTAGCAACGGTACGGCAACCAACTAGAATTATTTCATTTTTCGAAACTTTTTTAGGTCTCTGTAAAGCTATATCGCGTCCAAGGAATACTAGAGTGCCGTACTCGTCAGTGCCGCAGATGTACAGGGCGTTCCAACCGCGCAGACGGCAGTACCTGCAAACGGTACGCGGTTATCATAAACCACCAGGAATTATTTCGTTTTTTCGAAACTTTTTTAGGTCTCGGTGGCCGTGCCGTACTCGTCAGTTAGCAGCATAAGCGATTCTACGCCATTTGAAAGCGAAAGCGTAGAAAGAGAGTCTCAAACCCATGGCAGACTTGTAAATTATTCAAGGTCCATCATCACCTCCTACGTACATCTGCGGTTCTGTGAACCCCCTTGCACACCCCCAGCACGTATAGGTAACACTCGCTTGATGCTCTCTCAGACATGTCGTGACGTCGACGCCGTGAACTCACCTTGAGAAGACGTCGGCGCTCAGCACGCAGCCGATGATGTTCCCCAGGTGAGGCACGTTGTTGACGTACGGCAGGGCGCTCGTGATCAGGACGTTCTTCTCACCTGGCTTGGGTAGACTGTATGTGCGAGGGGGAAATTTGGTCTTCAGCGTGTCAACAACAAAATTCCCTCCCACAAATATATACAACATACTGATACTTCATTCCTGTACTTCACCTGAGACGGAAAAAGATCTGGATTATACTGTGTACTGATGGAATAAGCGATTTCACAATGAAACGGTAACATCATATGTTGTTTTCATCTGTCATTTCCAAGCTGTAATTACTTATCCTATAGCCATTGTAACCGTGTACGTTGGCGAACAGAATCACTATACCGAACTTGGACTCTTGCCCAGTCTTGCTGTATTTCAACTGAGACGGGAAAAACACCTTTGTACACAATGTTTTGATGGAATCCAGCGATTATCACAATTAACGAAACGGTAACATCATATGTTGTTTTCATTTTCAAGCCGCAATTACTTATTCTATAGCCATTGTAACCGTGTACGTTGACGAACAGAATCACTATACCGAACTTGGACTCTTGCCCAGTCTTGCTGTATTTCAACTGAGACGGGAAAAACAAATTTTTATACAATGTTTTGATGGAATTAAGCGATTATCACAACGAAACGGTAACATCATACATTGTATGTTGTTTTCATCTGTCATTTTCAGGCCGTAATTACTTATTCTGTAGCCATTGTAACAGTATACATGTACGTCGGCGAACTCGAATCAGACTTGGAACATTGCCCAGTCTATAGCCATTCAATACTCGTACTGCGCTGCATACAAATGTGTTCCGTCAGTTGTTGATGTTAAGCATGGCGCAGTCTAGACCAGCCCCACCGAAACTGAAAGTTGGAATCTCGGCAATAAACGAACCATACCACACGTTAAATGATAATGTGACAAGTCTTCGTGGTACTCTCGTTTATCTCTCTCTCTCTCTCTCTCTCTCCCTCTCTCTGTCCTCTCTCTCCAAGAGGTTTCTTTTGAAATGATAAATCCAGAAATTGCGCGTGGACAGGAAGTCACAGCAAAAGCTATCATATAATGTCAGTGTACATTGACAATGCCGTTAAATTTTGGTTAACCCCTTATAAATACACCGCGGATGTACTACAACGAATGATACGTTTACAATTAATATTGTTCGATGTTTTAGATACTAAGTATTGCCAACATTTGAGTCTTTCATTCGTGATGAAATGGGAATTGTTATCGGTCGATCCAGACCACGACGTAGCGGGCACGTTCACACATTGTCAAGGGGTATTGGTACCGATGGCAATATAATTGCAACCTCTCACCAATTTCGACTCTAAAATTTTCTGCGCTTTGTGTCATTCATTCAACCTTTGTAGTATGGTTTACCATTTATAAAACGGAGGGCTTACATGGGGTGTTTCCGTATCACCGGTTTGGGGCACGCGCTCTTCCCGTCGGTGAAGAAGGACAGCGCCTCCGCTCTCTCCCCTGGTGTCATCGGACCCCCTCCCGGAGTGGCCTAGGGCGGAGATAGAATATAATTGATTCTACTAGACCGTGATCGCGCTGCGATCTCGCTGCGACCTGAATTGGTAACACTTTATGGCATAATTGGAATAACAGAAAAATGTAGATGACTCAAAAGACAACGAAATAAGCTAAGCGTGAAAACATTCGTGAAATTCGTTGATCGATCGGTTGAATTTTAGGTCCAATTGCGGTCGCAGCGAGATCGCCGCCCTAATGTATGGGCTACATGTATTGTCAGATACTAAAGGCTGCGCATTTGGCTGATGCAACTCCACTCAAAGCTGTAGCCTACCGCTTATCCGAGTATGACGGGCGCTTGTACAGAATCTCGCGGTTAGCGCCAAAAGGAGCTATTTTAAATTTTGAATGAATTCTTTTTGCGGCTTCAAAAGAAGTTTTACAATTTTATAATTACGACTGCATGTTCATATAACGAAAAAAAGGCTGCTACTCAAACGGCATATGTTACGGGCGCATTTTGCGGAACAAAATTTAAACAAAAAACAGGTGCTAGAAGAAAGTACCTGTCCAATGTCAGCCATGGTGAATCCTTGATTTCTGTACCAGTGCGGCCGTCTGTTTCGTCTTCAGTACTGCAGGATATCTGTAATGCTATGGTAGGAGTCTCCGCAGTAGCTGTGATGGAGAACGGTTCGGGTCGTTCATACCCGTTACTGATAGACTCCGCCCATTTTAAGTAAGCGTACTGCTATTGGCTGAAGGAGAATCTTATTATACAGTTTCGATAGAAAAATCTAGAGAATGACTCATATTGGGGCTTTCTTTCAGTTTCTATCTCGTGATGGAAACTACGTCACCCTAGTTTCGGTGGTGCAATATAGAACATGTCACGAAACTTTCCCTTTTTTAAAGAGTTTTTAGAGCAAAAAGTGATAAATTCATCTTACCACCATTTCACGACCAAGCCTATCCGGATAATCGTCGGCGCTCGGGTGTCTTGTCTCTTTTTTGGTCAAATTGTCCCTCTTTTGATTCGCTAAATTTGAACTTGAAAACACTTCTATTGTTCTGGGCGTATAGATGCTATCACTTTTTTCCTGTGTATTTTTTTCTATTCGCTAATTTTGAACTTGAAAACACTTTTATTGTTCTAAGCGTGTACATCCATTTACCTTAAGTTTTCTCCTGCATGTTTTTTTTTTCTATTCGCTAAATTTGAACTTTTATTGTTCTGAGCGTATAGATGCTTTCACCTTTTCCTGGGTGTTTCTGAGAAGGTCCGTGAGTTGACACTTGATCACGGGTTCGATACAGGTTCTAACTTGCCCTTGACAAAGTTCTTTGTCATTGTCACCAGGTCATTGACATAAACTGTAGAAGATATGGACCGTGAAGAAAATGGGTGGGTGGGTGGAGGTTTTGTGCGTGCGTGTGAGTTACTATTGTTTTTATTCAGCCATGGCAACAGTTCATTTCATTTTTATCGTTTAATTTTTCTTTTTTTTCAATGCCAATATCCCGAATAGACCCTTTTCCAAGTGCCTCCCGATGTAATTTCTCCAAACTCCCTATCAGACTCCTTATATGTTCATCATCCGTCAGTGATGACTTTCGTCAGTTTTGGCAGGTTGGTTTCGATGATGTCATTGGAATTTCACTGAAATTCAAGTCCCTTAACAAGGGATCTAAATTTTCAATAAGATCCTTAAGACAGAGAGTAAGAATTGCTACACATTCGTTATTCGTTCAAATTTAACTTCGTACATACATGTATTGGAAATGTACAATTCAAAATTGCAAGTCACTGTTAAAACATACGAAAGTGAAAGGATGCAGTTGGGACTTGTTTTCTCAATAGTCGACTGCGTTGTCATCGAACCATTGGTCCAAACTGGCGCACGCGCGCATATATAATGTGAATATCATCAAAACATTTTGTGAGCAATATGAGGTTAAAGTATGGTCTAGGACATGGTTTCTCAGTAGTCGACTGCGTTGCCGGCGAACCATTGGTCCAAACTGGCGCATGCGCGCATATGTAATGTGAATATCATTAGGCTTTCGAAACTTGCCATACTATAAATCTGTAGGTTATCGGAAGAAAGGTAAGATTCCTGTGTCCGTCTCATCTGTGGTTGACAGGAAGAAGCGACAACTTGAAGAAGAAAAAGAAGATGGCAAACCAAGACACTTTCCTCTTCACCTCGGAGTCGGTCGGGGAGGGACATCCGGGTAAGTTGGAAGCCCTAATATCACTGGTATTGGTTTGTAATTCCTGCCGTGTTTTCTACTGGACTTGTGTTTTTTTTTTAAATACCTCTTTTTTGGTACAACTATTTGGTTTACTTTCCTGTGGGCAAATTTAGCATGCAAATTCTGACTATTGTGAAAAAAATGTTCCATTTCAAGGCGGCTGCTTCACACTACACCTGTCCTGGAGGACTTCTTTTACTTCTTTTTTTTTCAAGAAACTGAACGTGACCTTTTTTTTACAACCCTATATGTCCTTCTTCATGTGTTACGAGTTTTGACGTTTTGCGTGGGAAAAAGATTTCCGAACAAAATGTCGAATACATCAAACGTCTAATACATACTGATATATCGTTACACCATGAATTAGTGATATTCACCCATAGATTTGAAATGGAAAGGTTTCTATCGACACGAATCGTTGACATTTCAGTCACGTCGTTCTGATGATTATGCGCCCTATCCAGACAGGCTGTGACGGAGCAAGGATCCAAGAATTCTAAGACAGCCTTTTTTGGTAACAAGACACCTGAATTTTGCAAGATATACGTGCGCAGATATTTCTCAGTTTAGAAATGTACAGAGTATGGGCGTGGTCACATAGCTCGTGCGATCGCTATCAAACTTTGGGTATTTTGGAGGACAAAAATGTAGGTCTCCGGCAAAGTTCAACTGTCTTGGTACAAAAAATTGCTGTTTCATGGGTTCATGTCGGTGGTTGGTTCTGTCGCGGCCTGTTTGAAAATCCTATGGCATCAAAATCGCACGACGCCCTCATGATGTAAACGTACCCTTTGGGTGCGGTACACAGGGTGCGCAGGTACTAGGTGTTACCGGTTTGGGGCGGTTTGTACTTTCAAACGGGCGGTGCGATTTTCCATGTTTTGGAGACAAATGTACTGTTTAACATCCGTGTGCGATATGCACATTACTTCCTTACATTGTGGTAGATAATCCATTGAATATACCAGAGCTATCGTTTTACTTTTAACCACGGTGCACCAGAGCTTTCCACTTTGTCAGTGCTCTTGCCATAGTCACTAACTCAGCACTGGTAGTTTCGCCCCTGCCATACAGTCCACGCGCCTTCGGTCGTATTTGTTGATCGCCAGCTAGACTGTCGCCCGATTTCAAAATCGATAGAGGGTGGTGGGTAATTTTTCGGAAAACCTGTCCTACCATATCTACGAGGCTCGGTGATCTGTGAGCATTGGCCGATACCTAAAATCGAGCGATGATCAAGAGAACGACTATTGCCTGTAGCGTGTATAGTCTACAGTGGTTAGCGGCCCTGCCTCTAGATTATAGAACTAGAAGCCGTGAGTTCGATTTCGACTGTGTCGCTCACCTGATATGCGCGCTACAGGAGGCTTTCATCATTATGCACATGAAAAACATAGTTTCATTGCAGTGGTATGTACCAAAGTGCTGCAGTGTATTTTGTCATAGAATAAAAATAATATTAGGGGCAATAAACCTGATGACGTTATCAATATGGCCCCAAAAAATTAGATTTAGAATGATGTCATGCCCATCTTTCAATATTCGTTACGGCTCCATTCTTTCTTAATTCATCAATGAGGAAACAATGGAAGGTCAAAATGCCAATTTAGCCAACCTAAATACCTTAAGTCAAGTTTACTGGAAAGGGCTGCGGTCCTTGAGAGGGGACGTTGCAGTCGCCCACTGTTCATTGTGCTTGTCGAAAAGTGCTAGGGGAATTTACCCGGGAAAACGAACCTGTAAAAACTGTAAATAGTGGCTGTCTGCTCTGTCACGACCAGTGGAAGATGATAGCCAGTGAGCTACACCGAAACCGGATTGACATAACTTTCACTTTCACTCAAGGTGCACTCTCACTGCACTTGCGTCAAGCTTGCGTCACTGCGGGGTTCGTTCACTGTATCACTATTTTGTTATTTTCTCCGATTTTTTGTATAATTTAGATATTGCGTAATACGTAAAAGTATTACTTAGAAGACGACAAAATACACAAAAAGTAAGAAAATTTGTTGTTTATCTCTGAAATTCGTTGAGCATCTTTCAAACCCCGCAGTGGCGCAAGCTTGACGCAAGTCTACCGAAAATGTCATTTATAGCTCGCAGACTCGTCAGATGATCGCATTTCGTGCTGCGTGACAGAGGCTTTACAGTGGTCCAATGCTCCACAGCTCTATCGATCGTACATTTAACATGCACAGGTTTGACTTCGTGTATCATCACGCAACATCCGGTTTCACTACGCATGCATGTTTTGGGCAAGATTTACCCGCCATTTACCCACCTGAAACCTTGATGGAAGGTTGCCCATCACTAAAACATTACACAGTACGTCATTTATCTATTCTGTCTATCTATTGAGATTTACATAAGGATTGAAATAACAGGTGACTATCGCCTTTTCAAAATGTCAACCCGGAGACTAGACAGTAAGGTTAGAACCGGGAAGGACTCTTACTCTATTCGAAATGTGTGGTGGGATCTTAACGTGTTCGAGGCGTAGCCTCTATAGCATACTCGCTGTGACCCTTTTCCCGTCTTTTTCTGGTTCATAATACAGTTTTGATGGCCATTCTTTTTTGTACTAGGTCGCTTAACCATTGGCCCCGTACAGTACAAAACGAAATGGCCAGCAAAATCGTATTATAAACCCCAAAAGACTGAAAAAAGAGACAATGCAATGGAGGCTATTCGATGCGTGGCTCTGCTCGGTCCTACAAGTTTAATTTACGCCTCACCCGAGACAAAACACGGCCTAAGACAGCTGTTAAACTAACCTTGATCTTTTCCCAGCCTTCCGACCCGATAATGTCGGCAGCAAGTGGTACGACGCGAACGTTGTAAATGTGAATAAAGTCGGCGGCTGTGATAGGGGTTTTATGTGTAAAAGTATAAAGTTACGTGACGTCGATATGCCACGGCCCCTACGCCTACCCCTTAAAGGAAACGACCGGAAAGAGTTTAACTCCTTACGTTACGCTTGATTCCTCCCATAGATTACACTACTAAGTATTCAGACGGAACACATGAACCTTACTTTATTTAGGCCCTCATTCCTCTGACGGCGAACTCTGCGCGACTGGTCACCGATCACACTTAGTTTTGTGTGAACCTTGGTTTTAACAAACACAAACGAAGTGGTAAAATGTCTAGTTCTTCTCACATGTTTTTCCATGCATTTTGTTTGCTTTTCAATCCACACATAAACGTATAATGAGCTGAATCCACAGTCGGCCATTAATTGTTTTCTCTCCCAGTAAGAATCCCCTCTGCTACCCTCCGTTAGAGTTGTTGACACTGCTGTTGTTGATCCAACTCAGGTTATCGTATTGTCACCCTGTGTTAGCGCGATAAGGGAAATCTTTGATTCAATCTTCGCACCACAGTTACGTTCTGTGTCCCCTGGTTGAACTGCGAGAAGGCGCGTTTGCTTGGTATGCAAACGTTAAACAAATACGTATTTGGTTGTATTTGGTTAAAGTACGTTATTTTTTGGGGGGGGTGGGGGGTGGGGGTGGGCTGGGCTGGCATCTATCCAGCGACTGAAACTCGCGCCATGACACGGCATTACTCGTGATCAGGGTGGGTGCACAGGTACAATAGGTGCGCCTGATGAAGGTATAATAGGTGCGCCCTCAGAAACCCCGCCCCGGAAACGCTTTGATCTTGCGACATAACAACTTTCACTTTCACACATAGACGTATAATGAGCTGAATCCACAGTCGGCCATTACAGTAATTGTTTTTCTCTCCCAGTACGAATCCCATCTGCTACCCTCCGTTAGAGTTGTTGACACTGCTGTTGTTGATCCTACTCAGGTTATCGTACTGTCACCCTGTTAGCGCAATAACGGAAATCTTTGATTCAATCTTCGCACCACAGTTACGTTTAGTGTCCCCTGGTTGAACTGTGAGAAGGCGTATTTGTTTGTTAATACTATGCAAACGTCGTATTTGGTTAGAGTACTTTGTTTTGGGGGCTGGCATCTATCCAATGACTGAAACTAGCGCCATGATACGGCATTACTCATGATCAGGGTGAGTGCACAGGTACAATAGGTGCGCCTGATGAAGGGTCTACTCAGAAACCCCACGGAAACGCTTTGATCGTGCAACATTATTTACACTTTCACTGTTTTGATATTCGGACCTCATCCTTTGTTGAAAGTTGACACATCAATCAGAAATGATACGGTTAGATATTAGAGATACAAGTTTTACAAACGGGATAGTTAAGCTGTTGTTAATGTCTAAGACATTTAACCCTATTCAGACCGGGCTTTTTTGGTCATCCCTGGGCCGGGGGGGGGGCTTTTGAGGCCCTCCACTTCTAAGTCCTCTAACTCTCGAACGACGTGCCGTAAGGCCACCAAATTTTCAGGACATTATATCGACATAATATCTGACAAGTATTTGACGTTTGACGTTACGTTGATGTAAGATGACGTAATTATGACGTCATCAATTTGATTATATTGGCCGGACCCATGAAAAAAGGGTATTCTCAGAAAACTTCAAGTTATACTACAAAAATGTAACAATAAGTGCAGATAACAGAATAATAATGTTTATTACGACTTGTATTGCCAATAGCAACATCGATGATGTCATAATTACGTCATAAAATGACGTCATGCACATCTAAGATACGAGATAGGCTCCGCCATATTATATCCACCACCTTGAATTTTTAAAACTTCTTTTTTTGCAACAAATAATCACAAAGGGCAATGGAAATAGACTAAATTCATTCATTTAGATGGTTTTTGATGAAAAAATACCAGGTAGTTACAAATTTTAAGGGAAAATAAGCTTGTTATTCTTGATCTGGCCATACGGTCCGCCATCTTGGATTTTGGGCTGATGACGTCATCAAATTAGCATAATTTATGTATATATAATTATGAAAGATATGCTAAATAATATAAGATTTTATTTATGTAACAAAATAGCAGTAATATAGCAAATAAATGTGAAAAATACATTGTTAGAACCAAAAATAGTGATTTTTGGCAAAACTGCCTGTCAGCAAACGGTTACCATGGCAACACGAAAAAATGGAAAATTTGTCAAACTTCGCAAAATTGTTGCCAACAATATTTTAGGAAAACTCACCAAATTTGGTGGCTTTAGCGTAAGGCGTTCAGGCGTTATAGGACATCGAAGTTAGCGCGGGCCTCAAAAGCCCCCCCCCCCCGGTCTGAATAGGGTTAAAGAACCAAGCCATTTCACGAATAAAAGCAAAGACAACCTAACTATGTAATTAAATCTATAACATACATCTTGATAATGTTACTTCAATAATAAAACTCTTTTTTAGGAATCCGTTTTGTTCTACCGTTCTGTTATCTTCTTCTTCTTTTTTTCAAAACAAAAGACCGGTCCACTAGTACTGTTACAGTGAAAACGCTAAAAGTGGAAAGTAGAATTCGCCGAATAAGAATTTGCGTGGAACGGGCATCTTTTCCTCCTTTCGGGGTAAATGTAATCTAACGGTGATCGCCAACCTCTCCTGCTAAATTATTTCCTGCATAAACAGGACAGTTAGATTGTTAGAAACTACGTTTTATCGCAAAATTTTCACATTTCAGACAAGCTGTGTGACCAGATCAGCGATGCCATTCTGGACGCACATCTGAAAAAGGACCCGAATGCCAAGGTCGCCTGTGGTACGTAACAATTTGTTTTCTAAATCAGGCTCGTAGGGCCAGACGTTACCATCATGAAGATGTAGAGCGTCCCGTAGCGATAACTGTAGCAGCAACTCTTCTCCCTAGGTCAGAAACATCAAGCTTCGGCAAGCTTGACTTCACTGACTCAATAGGCGAAGCAGGGGTAACGAGGCTGCTCGGGAAATTCCCAACGCCAATTGCAACTCAACTTCATTGGCACAAAAAGGGAAGAAGTTTGTTTGCTAATTTGGAATGTGTAATCTTCACAAATAGCAGAAACTCTTCACACGACATTTCAATTGTAGTTAAAGTTTAACATGCATGTTGTTTATTATAGTCGCTCCACTAGGCCCCCATTCCACTAGACGGCGATCGCGCTGCAATCTCGCTGCAACCGTGAACCCCTAATTTCATAATTGGAATATCACGAAAAATGCAAAAGTATGACTGAAAAGCAAACATTAGTATAACCCCTAGAAACCTGCTGTTGTTTGTGCATATCCCAGAGGCCTGCACTAAGACGGGTTACATCATGGTGTTCGGTGAAGTCAACACCACCGCCACCATCGACTACCAGACTGTGGTGCGTGACGTCATCAAACGTGTCGGCTACGACCACAGCGACAAGGGTAAGGAACTTGTGATAATCTATTTCAATATATTCACCTCTTGGTGCATTTTTCACTTATTAGATTTAAAAGATGAAGTGTTACTGCCTTGCAAGGAATCAAATTCTTTCAAACGACTGTCTCATAGTTTCTAACAAACTAATATAATTAACAACTGAATAGTATAACTTTACAATAGGTGCGCCTGATGAAGGTGCTTCCGGAGTCCGCACGTTTCCAGTGACATTCACCACTCTTCTTCTGCGTTACTAGAATTGGCCAGTAGAACAAAGTAGTATAAGTATATACGTACGTAACATGTAACTAAATATATACAACCTTTGCGAATAGACATGCTTAACCGTTAAATGTTACTAGCATTGCTCTCTTCCATCCGAGTTGATTCTAGTGGTAGAAGAGTGATGGATGTTTCTCGCAACATCCAGGATGGATGTTCCTCGCAACATCTAGAAATAATCAGTCCGCATTTTACCCAGCTGCAGAGATCGTTTTGTTTTAGATATTGTTTACCTGGTATTGATAACCTTCATAAACATGGATGTCTCTCCTCCAACGCAGGGTTTGACTACAATACGTGCGCAGTGATCCAAGCTGTGGAGCAGCAGTCCCCTGACATCGCACAGGGTGTGCATGAGAAGCGGGGAGCCGAGGATATCGGGGCAGGGGACCAGGTACAGAACTAGAACTGTAACGTTACATCATTGTTGTGGTTTCGACATCATTCTAGGTCGATCGATTGTACATGTAAGAAAAAAAAATTAATGGTACATGTTATTACTTCTTCTGCCGTTAGTACTAATGAGGAAGTGTATGGGAGCTAAACACACACCACTACCAGCGGACTAGCCCCTGCTGTAGTTGCTTGCACGAATGTGTGATCCAAGGGCTACATAAATGGAGATGGGCGCCCCTAAGCCTCTGTTACAGATGCACAACTTTATCTTTAGAATTTGTACTAATTTTGTAATCCCACTAGACCTAATAGCGCATACTATAGGTTGATAGCCTATCACAATTTATCTGCCACTGGTTCAGAAAAAGTTTAGCAGTTTACGTCTTTTGCACCGTAGCTCACAAAAAGTGACAATCCTTCAACATGAACAGGCATTGGAAGCTTGAATGATACAGCCTCTAAATCTTCGTGTAGCCTTCGTCACATTTTTTAAACAACATTTCGTTTTGTTGATTACTTTCCACCGCCAGGGTTTGATGTTCGGTTACGCTAGTGACGAGACCGAAGAGTGCATGCCGCTCACGTGCATGTTGGCGCACGGACTGAACCGTAAGCTGGCGGAGCTGCGCCGCGATGGCACCTTCACCTGGCTCCGGCCCGACACTAAGACACAGGTGAGCGTGTGGTCTGTACAAGGAGTTTATATCTCCCTTTACAAGGAGGTTTAAGGGAGACTAACCTCCTCAGTGGCCTGTATTCTCGTATTGCAGCTGCATGGCTCGTTAGTTTGTAAACCATCACGTACATCATCTTCACCCTTTGTGAACAGGAAATGATTGTTTAATCGTGCATTCTGGAGTAAGTTACAAAAGCATCTGATCATCATATCTTCATTGTTTCAAAAAAGATTTTCTGAGACGGGTATTAGCATGTTCAAATATAGCAATATAAAATGTTGACCAAGCAACCGTTAGGCACAATGTTGAATCGGCTCAAATGAAGACTATATTGAAAACCTAATGTCTGAAATTTTTAGAAGTGAAAAAATTGTTAAAGGAACGAGTTCTCACGTCACGCCAACAGGTGACTGTTGAGTACAGAATGAGCGGCGGCGCATGCGTGCCGATCCGTGTGCACACGGTGGTGATGTCAGTGCAGACGGATGACGTCGTGACCTTGGATGACCTTCGCGAACAGCTGAAGGAGAGGGTGGTGAAAGCCGTCATCCCGTCACGATACCTGGACGACAAGACCATCTACCACCTCCAGCCTTCCGGGAAATTCCAGTGGAGGACCACAGGTAGATATCAAACCTGCAAAATTGATTAATGTCGATCGATCGATCAATCATTCAATCAAGGTCTCACTCAATCAATTTATTGATTGATTGTATGTAATGCTTTCTGTATTGTTTTGTTAAGTCTCTTTGAAAATGCCCAGTATTGTTAAGCTAAATGTGGATCCAAATAGTCAAAGTCTAAGTGTTTGTTGTCTATGTTCGTCATAGATCAAAAGCGCGTTCTAGTTATCTATGAAAGTACTGCAACCACCTTATGCGTATGCTGCAGTAACAAAAGTTGTCGCCAGGTGACTCTTTTGACACGTCATGAGAATCTTGTAGAAACAACCTGCTGGGCCTTGTGGTTCTTTCGGCTTCTCTGACTCTCGATTTAACGATTTTTGTAAAACAAAAACAAAAAAATGTTACGTTAATGTGTTTGCATATATGACTTTATCATTAGGCCGACGCAGGTCTGACTGGACGTAAGATCATCGTGGACACCTATGGCGGGTGGGGCGCACATGGCGGAGGTGCCTTCTCCGGAAAGGACTTCTCCAAGGTGGACCGCTCTGCTGGGTACGCCGCGCGCTGGGTCGCCAAGTCCCTGGTGAAGGCAGGCCTGTGTCGCCGTGTGCTGGTGCAGGTAGGGCTTTGACACTGTTTTCTACTCTTATTACGTTATTTGGTGGCTTTTTCCCTCGCTTCCTTTGCTGTCCTCTTCAGTGCTGGCTCATATGTGGATACCGTAACGTTACAACACCTGCCTGTAGTCTTGACGACACATAATCATTATGTTCGGAATGATATTTTGCAGTCACTTCTGTGCATGCCAAGGTTGCCCATTCATTTGTAGCGCTATCTCAATCATTCATGATTGAATAATTCCTTGCGTCCCAAAATTAGGCTGGCAACGCTTATATGTTATTCGGTATATTGTTATTTCCAAACTACCCAAAGACTTTGAAGAATCTTTGTAGAGTCTTCCACATCTTAAAAGTCACATGAAATATGCACATTGTATTCTATGAATATATTTTTCTTTTCAGTTTCATACTCCGGAACAGTTTCCTTGACTCAAGTCATTGTACCTTATAATTGACAGGTGTCCTACGCCATCGGCATCTCCCACCCCCTGTCCGTGCTGGTGAATTCCTACGGCACCTGTCAGGACGGCATGACCGACGCACGTCTGCTCAAAATCGTCAACAAGAACTTCGACCTGCGCCCTGGAGTCATCGTCAGGTGAGCTAGGAAACAATATCTCAGCAATACGACTTAAAGTTTAGACATCAACACTTCAAATCTTCACCATCCATCTCTACTACATATGCCAATTAGCATCATAGAAGGCATAGAGCAGATTCAATGTGCAATAGTGTCAATGTTGCTACATACTAACGTTACTAGCAAAGCGTAGTTTTTCATGAGTCACGTACTAAAATGTACCTAAAGAAATCGCCATGTTTTATCATCACTCTTGATATTAGTAGTTGTGGAAAATGTTTAGATCAAATAGCTAAAATAGGTAAAAGAGATATTAAAGGCACAACAAGGGGTTTCATATAATGTTATATATCAATCATTCTATAAAGCCAGTTGCTTGAGAAACTGCTATTTCACGTGTCTTATTACCTAGATGTCTAACCTTCGTCAATCCATTTATTAAGCCTTTCATCACTCTTTTGTCTCCATTCCAACATAGGGAGCTGGGACTGCAGCGTCCCATCTACGAGAAGACCGCCTGTTACGGCCACTTCGGCAGAATGGACCCCGACTTCACATGGGAGCAGCCCAAGAAGCTGGACCTTAACGTGTAGACAGGGACAACTTCACAATGTAGCCAGCCGTGAAAAACTAACATGTCAATATGCATATAGACTTCACGGGCAGATTGTGATTGTTCTGATATAAAGCTGTAAGCGTGGAGTGTTGATACTTCCGTGGGATCATAGGATACAGTTGTTTATGAAATAAATATCAAGTAAGGGTGGCTTACCTGTAGCCTATAGATGAGTGGGCAGCTGCTATTGTTGGGTAGTTGATGTGCTATACAGCATTGCAATAGTTTATAGTTCTTGTTATGCATTCGTTTAGTTTTCTGTCACCATGCCTTGAGCAATTCACGCTCATATTTCCAGACATGTTTAAAACGTTGCATATGAAACACTGCATGTGTATAAACCAGGCGGATGTCGACAGATTGTTACTGTCCTGATGAGCTGCTATTCTGCCCAGACATTGTAAAACTGTACCAAATGTCAAATGTGGAATGTTGGTACTTCCGTATATATATAGGATTTGAGTTGTTTGGGAGTACATTAGAGGGTGGCTTACATGTAATCTACGGTTGAGTGGGCAGCTGCTATTGTTTTGTAGTGTTTGAAGTTGATGTGTTGTGCGGTTTTATTACTACTTAGCAACTCACAAACACCTTTCCAGAAATCTTTGATGATACATAGAATCCACCGCATAACTTGAGTTTGTATATTTAGCAGACATACATGGTGGTTGGAATCAGAGATTGTTGCCTTTTATTATGGGAAGAAAAGGGCCCAGAAATGATAAGAAATTGTATTAAATTAGAAGACATTATGACATTGTCCCTTCTTATTTTCATACCTTGATATTCTAACGTTAGCATAGCAAAGAATTTGATTGAAAGAACACACGTACACACAACGAAACATAAATAGCACTAAAATATAAGGTGCTCTTTAAATTTACAACTAGGTCTTCTTTTGAGAGATAGCAGTCATAGACGGTCATAACAGTCAAAAGAAAGCGTACGAGTGTGCGCAAGCGTGCGTGTATGCGTGCTTTACATGTGTGTTTGCGTGCGTGAGTACGTGTGTGTGTGTTCTATATTAGAAATTAAAAAAAAAATCAATAAGCCCGAAGCCTAATTCGTATTTTATCTCCGAATACACTCCTGACGGTCTGCCATCAAGCCATAACATCTATATGACATCTCTAACCCTCGTCAGACGGGGAACAATAAACTGGACAGTGGATTAGTGAGTGTTCCTCTACATGATCACCTTGCAGCGCTACTAATAAAAGTCAGTCTATTACACATTGTTACGAAAGATACAAAAGGATCTAAGCTGCAACACTTTATTGGTAGATTCTGGAAAAAGGCAACGCTTACTTGTAAAATGTAACCCATTCCTATTCGCACTGCGATAGATTTGGGTTCTCAATTGGTAAAAGCAAGGAGGACAACCTCGGATGGTAAGACCCTGGTAAAACTTGGCTGCAAACAATTTCAGACGTTCCGTTGTCCGACTCCACGACACCAGAATAGGACATCAAGAACGCGCTGAACGAAGAATTCCGGATAGCAAACAACGTTCCACACAGATGATAATAGATTAGACCATTTATGCTTCAGGGATAATTAGAAAACAAAGTAACGTCGGATACGATTACCGGTGTTTGGTTCCATGCTGGTGAATTGAAATACATGTAGTGTAACAGTGGGGGTTCAAGTAGCACCGACCGACCGTGCCAAATGCCTCAGTCAGGCTTTTGGCCAAATCTTCTTTTTTCGTTTTGAGGCTACCAACTTCAACTTGCTGAAGACCTTTGTAGCATAGTATATACTCATTTTTCACTTGATTGAATTAGGAAAGACGGTGACACGGCGGGGTTCGAACTCAGGACCTTCTGGACCTGAGTCAAACGTGCCGATTGCGCCAAGCGGCCCCACAGATCGGTTGCGCTGCTAGGTTTGTGATGTGACGAGCCGGGTTCGATTCCCGGGAGTCAGGATAGTTGTACATTGTATATGTTGTTTCTTTCTGTTCTACCAAGGAACTTTTATCAACATAAAAGCTCCTTGGTTCTACTCGCCCCTCTTGTCATTTCAGTAGCTCGGCCCTCACCTCTCCACCCACCTAGACTCCCTTGCAGTCTTCGGGAAGGGGCTGTTTTTTTTTTTTGGGGGGGGGGGGTGCGTTGGTCCGCGATTTTCAACGTTGGCTATGTTCTATTGTGCCGGGAAAGGGAGTTTGTTGAGGAAGGGAGTTTACCGTGATAGCGAGTTTTACAAGTAACGTTACACGTACACTATTTTCGATTCTTTAAAGGCGGAGAGTGCACCGACCCTCATGGAGTTAGAAATGTTGCACGTTCGTGGATTCCGCATCAATTATGTTTAAATTAGCCAACCTTTGGTTACATACACTACGTAGGTACAAGTGATATCGGAGCTCTCTTTGGCTGCAAAACGCGTGTTCAAATTTCCCGCCACAGGTAATTAGTGTTGCATGTCGGGAAATCACCTGACAGAACTCATGACATCATCAGTTGTTGCCGTCCCCTCCCCTGCCAGACGACCGCCATTTTCTGTACTCTCTCGACTGGGAAGTGCCGAAAATTGCAAAAAATCTGGCGCTTGGGCAGCCTTTGGAGACTCCAGACGATGGCCAATCTTTCATCAACCCCTTATCGCGAGGACGCATCAATCTGAGGCGTTTTCTGAGGAAAAAAAAGGTGGGAGATTTTAATTCTTCCGTGTGAAGCAAGTTGTCAAAATAATTTGACCTAGAGCAAAATATTTGATACTTCGTCCAGCTGATCTGTTTTCCTCACTCTTTGACAGATCTAGACATAATCGGAGGGCCTTTTATCAGACCTAGTACAGGTTTAGCTCTTCTGTTCGTAGTATCGGTAAAATATGCAATTTACGGCGTGTGTTGCTGTAAAAGTACGCCAGCGGAGCTCGGAGTTGTTATGTTTACAAGCACGATTCGAACATTTTTGCGACCAAAACAAATGTTGCATCATCACAACAGTGCGCCGTTTTTAAGATTTCAAAACTTCTACTAGTGAAAAAACATCCAGGTCTTGTCCCGTCATTTAGTTTACCATGCACCTACAATACTCAAGGGACCGACTAACGTCCACTGAAATGCCGACTCTAACGCATAAATTACTTCCATGTGCAGTACGGTGAGATATAGACTGATGGATGAAGTGACAATTTCCATCTCACAGGTGCTTGTGTTAGAAACGTCACCAGCTATTAAGTCTTAATGCACTGAAATAGGTAGCTAATCAGTAATCTTATGACAAAAATCTGTCATCTTCCTTGTTACGAAATACATAATTGTATCAAACTAATTTGAAGGTACTCAGCTGGCTAGAGTCCATTTTTGCCACAATTTACATAATTTTGCTAACCTACAATTTTGAATGCTTGAAATATCCCAGAACTTTCTAGAAGGAGATATGCGTTCCTTAAGTCGTGGTATTATAGGTTGATATGAAAAGCTATTTTGTTCATGGCAACATCAAATCCAAGCAGGATGTAGCAATAAAGAAAATGATTATGGTATTGTCATTTATTTTAAGTTTATATCAGTTATTGGTTTAAGATCATACAGTGCATATGTAGGGATAATGTGACAGACTGGCATTAGAATGAGGTACTTCATGTCATGTGGAGTTGATTCTGTGTTTCTTACATTTTTGCTCCCTATTGGATAATTGGAAGCATAGACAAGGCCTACATATAACTTGTATACATATTTATGATAGTGGAATGAGTGAAACTGAAACAGATGACATCATCAGGATGTTGGGAAATTCCCTTACACCTGAACTTTCCCAGTGATGTGATCATGTGAGTTACAGTAAGTTACACATACAGGTGTTTCCCATTACCACCTACAGAAGATCAAGTGTGGCAACCTGCCAACTGTTAGTTTTATGTAAATTCACTGGATTCCAAGGTTGACAGGAAGTAACTGTCATGCCTGGTTCCTACCTGTCCATCCAAGGGATTTTCCCATGGGGGATGCGTTTGTAATTTTATGGGAAGACATGTTTCTCTATGGTTAGATCATCTAGCTCCCTACTCAGGTGCTATTTAGAATGTTGACCACTTCAAGTCTTCATTTGGCCAGGTGAATGCATTGATCAGATAGTCTTTCTTTTCCAACACGCTCAGCTAAAAAAAAAAAACACATGAGAGAATGATAAAAATACTAAGATGGGACAAAAAGTACATTTACGATCTCTGTTCAATGCGTAACAAAAACAGCAAGGGTTTAGAAATTTGACTGAAAAAGAAAAATACTGAATAGTGCATTTGTATATCTTTTACCAATTTTATTGATTTTAGTGCCCATCCAAGCATCATGGTTTTGTGGACAGGACAACTTTCAGATGACAGCTGCATGCAGGTCGGTGATCAATGTGTGGTCCTCTCCCTGTAACCTGAGTAGATCTATCTGTTTCAAGTATTACAACTGTTAATCTCCCAACTAGGTCTTGGAAGCAGAGAGCACATTGTTGTTATAAGCTGTCCTATTTTCGTACAACTGGCTATCTTTAATCAGACATCTAGCGAAGTTTGATTTACTGTAGCTGAAATCTACCTCATAAGTTGCAAATGCGTTTAAGTATATGGGAATTTATTTTCGTGGTTGGGAAAAAATGGGAAGGTATGGAGAAGACACCGGGAAAATTGCTAACATAAAACCACTGTGAACATTTCTGAATTGGCAGTTTAATCTCAAGGGCGGGAGAGGGACAGTTGGAATGAAATTGACCTTCTCCCTTCAGAAGTAGCCTTTGGCCATTTTGGCACCAGCTTTGTTTTGGTCACAAGATTAGGCAGTAGGATGAAGGTTAAACCAGACAAGGCGAGCTTTTAGAGCAATTACCTACATTGTAATTTGCCTTGTATGACGTTGTAGCTTGTCACAAAGAGGCACTGAAGGTCACATCTGCATACAGTAAAAGATTACAATCAAAGTCACTTCCACTGAAGTTCCATGACAGAAAAGTATTTCTTGTGATCTGCCTCATCTGAAGTCAAGGAAAAATGTAACTCCTATCACCTAAATACACACACATGTATCAGTGCAGCCTTCCATTGCTTACATTCTCTGGAATATGATACCAAGGTCTGAAACTAGGTCGATGCCACTGCCGGAGACTTTAAAACTTGACCTGTGCCCTTGGAACCATCTATCTTACCACATGATTTTTGTGTGTCCCATACAAAGTGATACAGAGTTATGAAATAGAAATGTGTAGTTCAGACTTTGCTCCTAAATTACTTTGAACATATAATTTTCTGTGCATGCTAGACTGAATACGACCAGTAACACGTAGATACTTTGATTTGTTTCAAGGGCATGGATGCCTCGGGAAATGTAAGTACATGTATATTTAGGTGAGTGGTAAACTGTTTTCTTATCCACAGCTATAGGTGAAAGATCCAGTGCGTGTTCTGAAGCCTTATCTCTCCATGGTTAACTCAAGGTGACCAAATGCATTTATGCCCAACCAGCCACGCACACATTTGCATGTCATGCAGATCATGCTGATCAGCTAGGTTGATTTTATCATAAGCCTCATTCCTAGGCATTTAGCACAGTGTAAGACAGTCAGTGGTGCAGAAAAAGTGTTTTACTATGAAAAAAGTGTGGTCCTATTTTATGCAAGTGATTATTTCATAGAACCACATTTCATAGTTTCTACACTTTTGTTACTATGTGGATAACACAGTAATTGAAGGACTCTGATTGGCCGAGTGGCTATAATTAACACAAGAAAATGCTACATGCATGTACATGTAGGGATTGTGTCCTTAAAAAGAACACCCACAAGCCCGAACAGGTTGGTTTTGTTTATTTTCCTCCTACGCCTATTTTATTGTTTGCCTAGTGTTCAATGGAATGTGTTTCAGACTTTGATATGGGTCTCTGACCCAGGGTCTATTGTTACATTAAATTATGGCCATCATAACATCATAATTAATGTAGCCAGCTTACAAGTATAGTTATACTTTGGCGCAAGATGTACAAAGAAGGGACATGTATATATACAATGTCAACATCTATACTGTATGTGTTTCTATGGGGCAACTTTGTTTGAAGTCAAGATTTTTTGGAGTCAATCAAATCAAGAAATGAACACCTGGTACTATCAGTATCAGTTAATCTGCTCTTTGTTGTGTGAATGTGACTTAAGTCTTAACAAATTATTCTGTAAATTGGTCACAGTGGGTACAAAGTGTGTACAGTTTCATGTACTCTTGTGGTACAAGTTGGTATTGGCTGGCACTGGCAGGTTGTGTACAATGAATAAGTCATGTAGATTTTTTAGAAGATTAGAAGTCCAATACACAAGTATAGAAGGTAGAAGTTACAGCATGTATTAATTTTGAATCATCTTTGCTTATTGTTGAAAATGGTCTGTAAGTTAGTAAGTATTTTACTTGGAAATTTCTCCATTTTTGCTGTAGTTTCTAGAGTGATTACAACTGTACTATAGAATTGTCTCAATAGCAAATTGAAAGTGAAACACCAGACTCCTTTCCTCACCTACACAGAAATAAAGCCACCATAAAAATAGCTTAATTTTGATACATAGTTGGTTCAAGTTGTGTAGAAAAAGTGTTATACTACGAAAATTGTTGTTAAAAAAGGGTTGTACTAGGAAAAAGTGCTCTACTAAAAGAAAATGTGGCCCTATTATTTGCATTATTTTATGATTTCATAGTACCACAGGTTTTTAAATAAAACTATACTTTTCTGTACTATGGGGATATAAACAGAGTAAATAATTGAACTTGGGCTATGATTGGCTGAGGGGTAGTGGCCAATTTTTCTAATGTCTATGTTACTCACCAGTCATTGAACTTGTTCCAATTTAAGACTTGAAGTTGAACTGTTGTGACATATGTGATCCATTCCCTCTAGTTTGTAACCTTGAAGCTGAGTAAGCCATCATGTCTCTTGTTGGTATTTTTGCTTAAAGCTTGCACATATTAGTATTGATTAATGGCTATATGCATGCTCTAGATGGTGTTTGTTGTCAGTAACACGTGTCACCAAGGATGGGTCTATCAAAATGGTATTCCCGGCCTATATCAGTATATGTTGCTCTTTTTTTGTTAAAATGTTGCTCTAATTGCTCTAATTTATGTAATATTGTGGCCAAAAAGTTATATATGTGTTTAGACACTTTTCTATAGAAGTATTGCCTAAAACATGGCTGAGCTGCACTGTTTTATCATTTCACCCACGAGTACTTTAGCAGAGGAATAATGTTGCAGCAGTGGCCATGCTGGCAGGGCATGCCTTTGTAATAAGCCCTGGGCAATGACATTTCACACCTGCAATATTTCTGCTGTCCAATTTACCTGAGATTGGGTGCCCCTGCAGGGTGAATCTGTATTCCCCGGTATGCTGTACTGTCTAGTATGGGATTCAAACTTACACAGGGTATGTATTCGTATATTTTCTCTGGCACTTCTTTCACTGATGTTTGCGGTGAAATACAGAAGAAGAGGTCTCAATGTCATACTATAGACTCATAGGCACATTTTAGCTGTTAGGAATGTTGGCAGAAAATTTTTTTCTAGGTCTACTATTCTTGCCATTCTGTTGTTCTATCAAAGTGCAGTAAGTAGATATGGTTAACCTTGTTCATTCAGATATTCTGGGATGTAATTTTTTCCAGGTTTCCAACAGCCCCTCCCACTATCCTTCCTTCCCTTGAGCATGAAATTAGAATCATTGGAGGCAAGGGCATTACCCTTTGAAGCACAAGGTCAACAATCCTTGTTTGGAGGGCAAGCCATAGATTTTATTCAAAGGTCTTTGTGGTGATAGTTTTATGGCTATTTTAAATCATATTTGGTGATTTTGAAATTCAAACTTTGTCTAGAAAACTAGTGAATAGAAACAATCTAACCTAGTATGTGAGTTGTTGCTGAAACGTAGAACATTATGCATTTTGAAATGCAAAGTCAATGTGGGTAGTCATGGACTAAAAGTAAGAAAAATGCTGGTACATGTATTGAGGAAAGGGGGCGTGTACGTTGTTTTTTTTTTACACCACAGTGAGCCCCTGTACCCTCCAGTGCCACGCCCCCTCCACACCATATCTAGTACAAGGTTAGCCACGTCTACAAGCTCAGCCTCATTAACATGCAGGGCACGTTTCACCCCTACTGTCAGGTAGGCGTGACCTAGCTAGCCCTGCACGAGCAACATGCATGCATGGCGTGGTAGGATTTTTCCCTTCTTCTTGGAATATTCCAGTGCCAAACTGCATGTAATGCAGCGGTCTCAGGTACCTTTTGACTTTGTCCTGTGTACAAAGGTCATATGCATGTATGGGATTATGTGAAACGTTTATATATTATCAGAATAACCTTTGTTCTTGCACAGATAAATGCTGTACTGTAGTGTAAATTATCATGGCCAAGATTGATCCTAGCGTGTTCTTTTTTTTTTGGTGGCAATTGACATAACATGTCTTTTATGTATATCTTGATGTGCATTAGCTTTGCTTGAAAGAGTTTTCAGCCTGGGTGCCATCTACTGTAGTAACCACTGGCTCAATTTTTTTGCTTGCTAACCACAGATTGGCACGCAAAACGATTGAGCCAGTGGTTACTACACAAGATGGCACCCAGGCTAAAGAGTTACACAATAGATCAATTTCAAATCTATACATGTAAAATGGGTCGTGTTCGCTGGGGAAACTTTATTGACTCTGATTATTTGCTCTGACCTATTTACAGCCTTTATGCAGCATTTTACAGCTTTAATCTGTTTTGTAATAGCTATATTCTTGTGGTTAAGATTGTGGATCAGGCTATAGCATTTTAATGTATCAGTGGACTGATTAAACTTGATACACTTTAATTTTGATTGAGTTTAGACACTTGCTTTCCAGTTTATAGATGCTGTATATTATAAAGTACATATATATGTTATTTGAGTACATTTTCTGTAACAATTTGACTTAATACTACCACTGATAATAATTTGATAGCCTTGTTAGTAGATGCAAAAATAATTGGGATTCGATTGTTGGAAATTCAATTGTGCCATGATGTGTGCAATTGTCTACTGTTGGCATTGATTTCTGCCAGCACATTTGTGTACATGTGCCTTTATTTGAAGAATATTGTTCTGTGTTCATGTTAGACTATGCATGTACGAGTAGGTTGAGGAGTCACACTTACCTACAATAGACGTTCGGTATCCCAAAGCTCCTTTCTTCGTGATGATTACATCTTGGGCTATATTATCGTATCCCGTATTATCTTGACAACTTATTACCAACAAGCGTTCACTAGTACATTTGTATGTCATTAACTGAACTGAACTGTTTTAATACTAGTGACAGGAGTGTTCATGTTTGCAAGACTGATTCACAGAGTTTCATCAGTAACGTTGATATTCCATAAGGGCACATTCTTGTGGCATTTCCTTTTCTTTCTTTCTGCTTCTTTTCTATTATCATTCTTCTTCTAGAAATATTCACCTAGTTGTTCTACTCCTAGCACTGGATCATGGATGTATGAATTATGATGATTGATTCATGTCTATGATAGGAGGAGAATGACTTCTTGCCAATTTACACCAACATGAGTGCATGTTACTGAAAATTTATTATTTTGCACAGCAACTTGGGGCTTGAAATACCACCAGGTCCTGCATATGCAGGTTAGTGCAGTTAAAAGTTGGACAGTGCAGGTGTTTCTGATGGCTGCCTGCACCTAACCTGCACCTAACCTGCACCAACCTTTGAGACTTGTCCTTGTAATTCCTACACATACTGTGGCATTTGAATGCTCCTTACTTGATGGGATCCATCAAAACAGACTGGCAGTCATTACTAAGTACAGTATGTTCAAAAGGTTGCTTTATCCACTTTTGTTTGAATGGTGCAGGAAACATTTCTCTGGTGCAGGTAACTTTCGAAAGTAGACAGAATAAAGTAGTTTGTGCCCTGGACTAATATTTTGTGGCAGAAGGGTAAAAAAAAAAGGAGCTTTCCCTGTATTTTAAGCTCTCAATTAGTGTGAAATTTGTCAAATGTTTGGTTCCTCAGCAGTGGCAATCTCTAGTGGAAAAGGGGGTGTCAGTGGCCTCAAAGTCATAAGCACGGCTAATGGGTTTGACGCCTGCAGGGAATATTTGAAGTCCACTCAAGTATACCTCAGCATGGGATGTTAGGTTAATCAGTGGATGCAATCTCCTCTCCCTTGTTGTAATGCCAGACGTGTTCCTTGCTTCCGCAGGGCATGGCTGAGTATAGTCAATCCTATTGCACCACATGCACGTTTTCTACTTAAACTCAGTTACTGATTCAGGTCTTGTACCAAGGCTTGAAGTCTGTGGCTTAAGACCCCGTTCACATGGGAAAAAAGCAAGTGAGTTAAACGAGGAATCCGATTAAAGTGACCAATCCAAAGCCATGTGAACAGAACTAATCCGATTGGATTGCCCATTTTGGATTGGATTGACTTGGATTGCAATCCACCTCGGGAGGTGGATTCGGCACGCGCAATCCGATTGCCGCGCAATCCGATTGACCAGAATCGCCCATCTGAACACAATTGGATTGGATTCGGGCTTGTTTCATGGTTTTGACGTCATACATACAGGTACAGTGGACATTAGACATACAACCATACCTACAACATGACAAAAAAGTATCATACACGGAATTCAATAGAAAAGAAGTTTATGGGCAAGTTTGCATCTTACCGCTATGGTTAACAACCGGACGCCGCAAGATTTGCCGGAACATGTGCACCGGTTCTTGCCGAAAATCACGGCAGTGCGGCAGAAGACTGACTGGTTCATTTTGGCAATATAGCCCATGAAAATAACGTGTGGTTTTGTTTCTCTTCTATTGTTGGAGGCAATGTCCCAACACCACTAAAAAGGCAAATATTCTACGAGAAAAACAGTCGGAAGCGTGTCCAAACAGGATTTTCGAGCTTGGGTCACTTCACTGCATGCAAGCATGGGCGAGCAGTTTTTTTAAACGAAACACAGACTTTTATTTCAGATAAATACGTGATAAAGTCAAATGTTTTGGTAGTAGTTTCCCCTATTTATGCAACTTCTGCAACGGATATATTTTATATAGTTAAATGTGTAGTATAATTACACCGCGCGTAACATTTCCACCCCCAATTTAATAGACTATCCCAATGACCCCGTATGACCTAGAAGCCGCCACTTTCGTCAGTGTGTGTTGCGGACCGTCGACGTGTCAAAATCTGACCAAAGCCGGCCGATTTCTCAACAGTTATAATCAATATCGATGTCGCTACATCCTTCAAAAATTATGAGGCAGTCTGGCAACAATTTGGAGAAACTACGCGTGCCCGCGGTGGTCGTTGGAAACACGACGCGTGCTGCGGTAAAGAGTTTAATCCGATTGTGTGGTCGCGGTCGCAAGTTTGAGTTTAATCCGATTGTATAAAACTCATGTGAACACATTTTTTTTAATCCGATAGAAAATTTCAATCGGATTCCTTGTTTAACTCACTTGCAATTTTCTCATGTGAACAGGGTCTAAGACAGGTAGATGAATGATACCTTGAATCACTTAAGGAGCAAAGGTGAGATTGGGACCTTTTCATTTCCTTGGCTAGAGACAGAAAATTTATCATGCTATGCCTGCCAGGAAACATTAAGCCGGGCATTGAGAAGGTCAGAAAAGTGCTGAAGTGTGGTAGGAAGTAGAATTCTGACTGACGTTTGATGTAACAATAGAAAAACCTCAATAAGGCAAAGTCCTTCCAGTGCCTGATGGCACATAGGTCAGCGCCCATCTGTTTCAGTAGTCCTGGGCCACACAACTTTTGTGCTATCACTACAGCAAGGGGCTAGTCCACTGTTAGTGGTGTGTGTTCAACTTCCATACTCTTTATCGAATGCTGCAACGAAAGCAGAGAAAGCAGCATGTACCATTTTTAAAGTCTTTGGTATGACTCGGCCGGGGATCGAACTCACAACCTACTGAATGCAAGGAAAACCTGCTCTGACAAAAATCTGAAATCAAAATTGAATATATCAGAGCAAATGCTGAAAGTGCTATTGTTTTTGACTGCTTAGAAGTTCATCGTCATTACCATACCCCAGCTAATGAATGATAGAGATGTCTACGTACAACAATCAAGATATCAATTCTACTTGGCTAAACAATGAAAAGATGACAATGGTTAGCTTCCTTGCCTTATCAATTGACATGATTTTTGGGTCATACATGTGACTTGTGTTTTCAAGGATTAGGCAGTTTGGGTAATGTTGGTCTAGCAAAGTTACAATTTGCTGCCATGCAATTTAAACACTAAATGGTGAATATGCAGTGCTTTCCTTTTCTATACACTGTCAGATAGATCTTGATTTATAGATACAGGGCTCGAAATACTTTTTTCTGCATACCTGCGCTCGTGCAGGTAACATTGTAAATTACCTGCACCAGACAAATTTTACCTGCACCACTCTGAGTTTAGTATAAATCATACTAAAATTGTTTAGGAACCATTGCTATTTTTTCCCTTTTATACATAATAGGTGGTAACAGTCAATGCAGCTAATAACAATCCCTATACATCTAAACCAAAGGAAATTTATGTATAAAACCTAGTGACACAGACCAGTGCAGGTAGTCACCAGGAATACGTGCACAGCTCCAGTTTTACCTGCACTAACCTGCATATGCAGGTGGTATTTCAGGCCCTGTAGATAAGATTATAGAATAGTCATTGCTTTCATGGCCAATAACCAATAACCAACCATAACCAATACAACATGTTTGTTTACAAGTCCATACTTGTAGATGAAGTAGGAGCCTATTGGTTGTTGACTGTGGCAAAAATATTTGCTGTAGTTCCAAACGTCACTCCTAACTAAACATATGATCTCATTCATGAGAAAATATCAAACTCAAAGTACATGACATAGAATATAGTTGCTGAATATTGGTGTGTACATGTTACTTGTCAACAAAGTTGTGGAATGCAACAGTCTTGGCAATTGGCCGTCATATCACAAGGTACACATTTTGTCCTGTCTGTGTGTGTATATGTATTTTAATTTGAGTTGCCCCTGTAAATAACATTTAATTTTTTAATAATCATATTTTTTTCAGGGGGAGGTAAAACTTAAAACTTGTCCTCATGTGAGAGGACTTTTAGTCAAATTTTACTTGAAGAGGCTCTTTCATTGTTTCAACAGGGATAGACTTGACGTATCAATTGATTTGGACCCATTATTAACTACTAGTAGTTGTGGTTAGCTCTCAATATGTATGATTCCCTGGGGGGAATATTTGGTTTTTAGGTCAGCAAGTTATGGTGCATATTATGCTTTGTATATGTTTTAATTGGTGTCAAAGGTCTCCAAATGCTTGTAGCACATTTTCCACCCTCAAGCCATTGTGGTTCTAAGAAGTATGACACTTGTTTTACAGGTGAACTGTTGATAGATTGCAGAGAGAGAACCACTGAGTGAAGGAGAGAAACAAAGAGGAAAGGAAGCGGAAGCACCTGTGCCTACCGTGGCAGGAGTTGCTCATACCAGCCTCATCATGGTGAGTTCATTTGTTTTTAACTTAAAAGTTTGTTCGTTGGTGTGCACAGTATTAGAACCTTGAATGAAATTAAGGCCCTTTATTCTTGAATGTTGCAGCATTTAGACAAGCAGTGCACAGCTTGGTGCATGTGTAGTGCTAAGAGTAAAGACCCTAGCCCGATCTAAAAAAATAGCTATCATATCTATATGTATTTTTGAGATCAGGCTGGGGTCCGGTATCCAGGCTACAGACTTTGCGCTCCAGGATTCACCCAGATTGTAAAAACCTAGTGTGAATGGGGTCTAAATTTTCATGCTCAGATGCTGTGAGGCAATGATATCTATGTAAAGCTGCCAAAATGTCTGTGTCCAACAGAGAAAGTATTTACAGGTCAACCCACATGTACCTATGAACTGTATGCAAGAAAAAAGTTTTCAAACCATGTCTGACTCAAATAGATCATGAGAAATTTCTGCTGTAGAATTCTTGCTCCCGGTACGAAATACTTTGCTGTAGTCTCTTGTATGCCAGTTGTTATGTGTTTGTGTTTCAACTTGGACTTTGCTTGCCATTGCCAACATGTGTTTCACTTTCAACATCATGTGCCTTGTGCAAAACATGCTGGGGTGGAAGTCCTCCCAAACATGTCCCAACACACAGTTTACAGAGGGAGGAACCTGTCACAGGCAGTCTGCTGCACTTTTGACCTGTCCCACATTGCAGCTACTCACACAGAGTTGGCAATGAGCCAGTCCAGTTTTGTCTTGTGACTGGGCACAGTGCCACCAGTGCCAGACAAGACCAGTGTCAGGGCTTGAAATACTTTTTTCTGTATACCTGCACTGGTGCAGGTAACATTGAAAATTTACCTGCACCAGACAAATTTTACGTGCACCACTCTGAATTTAGGAAGTATGGATCATACTACATTGTTCAGGAACCATTGCTAGTTTTTTTCTTTCATAATTTATAGTTGGTAACAGTCAATGCAGCTAATAACAATCCACATACACCTACATCATATGACATTTATGTATAAAACCCAGTACATGAAGCAGTGTAGGTTAGATGCAGGTAGACACCAAAATACCTGCACAGCTCCAATTTTACCAGGACTAACCTACATATGCAGGTGGTATTTCGAGCCCTGAGTGTCCTTGTTACAACAGTGTGCACATTGTTGTGTAGAAGTGGGGCGGGTGTGTGACTGAAAATAAGGACTCATGACCCATGCAAATGTATAGGGGAGGGAAGAATGGGGACAATGTAAGATAAAACTTGAGCTGGCAAACAACCTATTGTGATGTGAAAAGTTGAAGGGCACCGTATTGTTTGCCGCCTTACAAGTGGCCACATTCACTGTGTCATTGTGTTCCATGTAGGACTTTTGAAACTTTGAAAGTAAAGTCTGATGACCTACTTTTTTGTCAGTTCAAGGATAGATTTTAACTGCGATAGCATACAAATTTCCCAGCTTTGTTTAACTTGTTGGGAAAAGTGTTAAAATGCTCTAAAATATTACAGCCATCCACACCTGCAAAGTATATGTAAACAGGCTTATAAATTATCGTAAATTACTGCCAAGAGTTTGGAGATGGATTTAAGATGTCAAGGCCATCTGGAAAACTACAGTGTTAAAGGTGTACAAAACTTTCAGTCAACACAACAAGAACTTTTTTAGGCATGGTAATCTTAAGCTTCTTGACTTTTTCTAGTACTGCATACCTAAACATTACAATAGGCCCATACCTGTACCTGAACAATTTGACAAAGTTACCAGTGGTCTTCAATAAAGAAAAACACATGAATAAACAGTCAACAGGATGTTATACAGACTTTAGGTGTCCTACTCAGAGAACCCATGCTTTCTAACGAATCTCAACTCAAGAATGGTGCTGATTTTTAACAATGTTTTCATCTAATAGTAATACTAGACAATAAAGTAGACATGCTAAATTTTTGGTGGTTGGAATGTGTTTTCAGTAACAAAATAAGTCATATCATCATCAGTCACTGCATTCTACATTATAAATCAAATGCTGTTAGTGTGCTATAAATCTATTCAGGTACTGTACTGGTATATTGATTGGTATTTTAGGCCTGTACCTAATTGATTTTCACAGTACTGTACCAGAATCTAGTACATGGGCCCATATATGCATAGCCTGGATACCAGACCCCAGCCCGATCTCAAAAATATCTACGGCTGGGGTCTGGTATCCTGGCAACTATACGTATGATAATGTACCTAATAAGTATTTTCAGGGAAAGCTCTCAGACTAAGTAACAAAAATTACTATAAATCTATTCAGGTACAGCAGTGGTGTGTTTGTCTCTCCTCGCAAAAGGCACTTTTTTGCTATACGTGTACAACTGCACCACTCAGAACCTAGGACTGTGTACCTCCGACATTGCATGGAGTTGCCAAACATTAACTGCTAATTTCTTCAGTATACAAACTTTTACCAATCTAACTTTTGAGATCAAGGGGTCTGGCTGAAAGGGGATTTCTTACCACTTAAAACATTCATCCATGTAGCCGGTCAGTTTTTTGACTTGGACTTTTTTAGGGTACCCACTTGGAGCAATATATGAATGAGACCATAAGGGAACGGTCTGAGACCAACAGAATGCACTCTCAACAGATGAGCCTGGTGCATGTCCAGGCCAGCGAGCTGTTCCCCAAGAAGAGTCTGCACAGCGAGGATAAGTATCTTTAGGGAAGGTCTGAGACTAACTGAATCCACTCTCTATCCCCCTAGGCTGATGAGGAACAGATGAGCCTGGTGCATGTCCAGGCCAGCGAGCTGTTCCCCAAGAAGAGTCTGCACAGAGGATAAGTATCTTTAGGGAAGGTCTGAGACTAACTGAATCCACTCTCTATCCCCCCAGGCTGATGAGGAACAGATGAGCCTGGTGCATGTCCAGGCCAGTGAGCTGTTCCCCAAGAAGAGTCTGCACAGCGAGGACGGAACCCTGCAGGTGCCGTTTCCCGAGCTGAGCGGAGAGAGCGTGGAGTACCTGGGGCGCACGTCTGACGGGATCATCGCCATCTCCAACTTCCGTCTCCTCCTGCGCTTCAAGGACTCCTTCGTTAACGTAGGTTACGATTAGCATCCTTGTTAGCTTATGCGTGAAGCTCAGTATGTGGCGCCATTACCAAGCCAAATAGATCTCATCGCCTTTAGACTAGTTGGTTGATGAAAGATAGGGTGGAGACAGCTTTCAAGCTTGGCTCGAACGGGAGCTCGACCAAAGTAAAGTAAGTAAGTATGTAGTTGGTTAGGGGAGAGTATGGGAGCCCAGGTTAACTAATTAGGATGGCACTGTAAGGTTGACAGATGTCTTGGATATCGATATTGACTACTTGAATTTACAACATACAGGTCTGGATTAGAAATAAAAGATATTGTGTTATTGATACCTATCCAATCTGCATCTTACCAATAGTATGATGACAGCACATTATGTAAATGAGTTGGACCTACCATGCAATGTATAGATTTGTACCAAATGAGACAAACGTTTGTTTAGAATCTTGTCCTTCATGTACATACAGGTGCCCTTGATGCTGATAGAGAGTGTGGAGATACGGGACCTCTTTCAGCTGTATGTCTGCTGCAAGGATGTCCGTTCCTTTAGGTAAGGTATAGCTCTTACTCTTAGCAATGGCATTTCATTTACCTTCACTTTTGATTGTTTCTTAAAATTGTGAATTGAAGCCACCGTGTAAAATTTAATAATTAAAAACTGTGACTATGACTGACTGCTGTTGGTATCTTACTTTTTATACCCTTTATCTAATCTATTCATTTCATTTGATTGAATGATCACGAAGAATAATTGTATGCCGACCTGACCTTATTAGCTTGATTTTTTTTCAAGTTCATTCCTCACAAGGCAATATCTTTCTGTCCTTGGTTGAGGGAGGTTGAAGGAAAAGCACATTAGTTTCAGACTCTGTTATCTGAGTGTATTAAGGGTTCAGCGTCCTTAGTCTACATAGTTGCAGCTACACTCAACATATTTAAGTTTAACACATTCGTCAACAATCTCAAGGATAGTGTCCTCGAAGTCAGTCAAAAGGTTAAACACAAGGATATAGTGTCTTCAAAAACAGTCAGGTCATGTGACTGGTTAGGAGATGGTCCTAACAGTATTGTGTATCGTGATCGTTAAAACACTGATTTGAAGGTGGCAAAACCTTTTATGTGGTATTAACAATACGGTTTGTGATTTCACTGGAAATGGATATCTTTACATCTCGGACATTTGTTTGTGACAAAGCACTTCCTAAAGCTGTTTGATCTGAACATATGGGCAGAACATCTGGGCATTCTACTCTTTGAAAGAGGAAGAAGTTTGGTATGTGTTATCAAACTGCCAAATGCATATGGCAAGATTTTCAGATAAAATCATTGTATCTGTATAAACAAGCCTCTGGTCTATACTTTTAAGTTATTACTTTCATTGATTAGTTGCTGAATTCCCTTTACAGTAATAACACATTTTTTTGCAATATTGGTCTCCACTTTGGGGAAAAAGTATCAAATTAACAAATGTCCCATGTTGGTTGCAAATGAAAACAGCCACCAGTAGTAGGTCTACTTGTCTGGTGCAGTTGAACAGCCAATGATCAAGTGTAACATGGCAAATCTAATCAATTTATTGTATTACAAAGGGTACTTCCTCTTCCCCAGATGTGAGTAGGGGTTTGAAATTTCCCATGATGAGGTAGCTGGTGAATGCGAAGAGAATTTATCATATTGAAGCAGGCAAATCCAATCAAATTGTGTTAGCAAAAGTGCACTTCCCCTTCCGAAAAGTGTGTGAAAAGGTTGCGATCTCTTTGGAGAGGTAGCAGCTACATGTGTTCTGCATTCACAATGACATATAACTATAAGAATCTGTCTGTTATATTATTAGCAGAGTCTTCCATTTGGTTCAAAATGTCTTTGGTAAGAAAGTGGATGGTTGCAATAGGTAAAAAGGCATACAGTGGTCTCCCTAAAACCATAGACTGCCAGGATTTTGCTGAATTTGATTGATGTATGATAAAGACTTTATACATGTAGTTATAAAAAGTTATTTGTATTGAATGGCCAAGTTGCTATGCTAGTGGACTTGATTGAGTAGTTCACAGGACTATTCATGGCATCCCTAGCTAAATGTTTTTGTCCTCGGAAAAGGCACTGGTCTTGCTTGTTTGAACCTTAAAATTTATTTATTCATGAGAAGCTCAAATTGGCCTGCAGGCTGCTTTTCATAGCTTTCCTCACTCCACCCAAGTGTGAAGATGATTACCTTGCTTCGGTTGGGGAGGTAAAAAAAAAAGACAGCAGAAAAAGGAATGGCTTTGCCTTACAATCATACCATACCCAAGACCCAGTGTATTGATAACCCACTTTCCCTATGGCATCAAAAGGGCTATGGGACTCAGGGCTGTCTCCAGGACCCGTCCCTCCATCCTAGGATGGAAATTTGCTTGTTGAGACATAAAAATTTAGCCCTTTCCGTCCCAAAAATCTCAACTTAATTACATGAAATAGATGAAAATGTGCTTTCATATTATTAAAGCAACAGATTTACTCACTTAAATGTACATCATGAACTGCCAAACAATAAGTGGGGCAGAAAAAACTTTAAAGCTGGAGACAGAAACATCTTTTCTCATGTGAATGAAAGATTATAATTGTATTTTTTACCTACAGGTGCTCCTTCCCAACCAATGAGCAGTGTCAGGAGTGGCACAAGCGCCTGTCCGCCGCCATCACAGTGCCAGACAAGCTGGAGGACCTGTTCACCTTCGCCTTCCACGCCTGGTGTAGGGATGCTACAGGGTACCAGGGAGACCCTGACTATCCCGTACCCTCGCACATGTGTCACCCAAGTAAGACACACTGTCTAAACCTACCATTTAGAAGTACTGTACATGTATAGAAAATCTTTGATATAGTCTAAATTGCAAAGAAAATATAATACCAGGGAGACCCTGACTATCCTGTACCCTCGCACATGTGTCACCCAAGTAAGACACACTGTCTAAACCTACCATTTAGAAGTACTGTACATGTATAGAAAATCTTTGATATAGTCTAAATTGCAAAGAAAATATAATATCAGGGAGACCCTGACTATCCCGCACCCTTGCACATGTGTTGCCCAAGTAAGACACTGTCTAAACCTACCACTTAGAAGTACATGCATAGGAGATATTGGATACGGTCTTGATTACCAAGAAAATATCATGATTAAAAAAACAGTTCCTTGCTTGTGGACATATTTCACTGAGATTTACTTCTCCTATTAGACAGTAAGACATATTGTAAGTAAAGTTTTGTAACTTGAAATTTTGACCCTTGTACATGAGGAATCAGTATAGTATGGTAAAATCATGCTGAAAGGCATACATACAAGTTAGTACAACTTAATCTTAAAACTGACTCTTTACCATGGACTCTTCACCATCGTATGATCGTATGGTTGAACATAACCTTTCTTTTGTGTTCTTAGGTGACCGTGTTGTTGACTACTTCCTGCATGAAGTAGAGAGGATGGGGTTCAACGTGAAGGAAGGTGGAGCCTGGAGGGTCACCAGCATCAACAAGGACTACAAGTAAGATCTGATGGGGTTTTTCTTAACAAGTTTACTCAGTGCAAGGACAGAGACCACTCCTAGGCTCTGAACTTGGGGTGTTTGTCCTAGAACCCAAAGGTCTTGTGTTCGAATCCCTGACATACCACTGATGTTGTGACCTTGGGAAAGGCACTTAACACAACTTTCCTCACTCCACCTAGGTGTTAAAATTGGTAGTTTGCTTGGGGAGGTAAAATTTGGTGGATGGGCTCTGCCTTGCAATACTGTGCCCTAGACACAGTGGATAACTGCTGCTACAGCATTAAAGGGGCTATGGTATTCTTTTTTTACCTCATTTCTTCTTTAGCTGTATGAAATCATTTTTGTTTTCCAGGTTTTGCTCTGGGTACCCAGAAAAGCATGTGGTTCCAGCCTCTATAACCAACGAAGACCTGGAGAAGGTTGGGAACTTCAGATCACACAAGAGAATACCATCTGTTGTCTGGAGGTGAGCCCATCTTATTACATCCATTGAATAGGTTCAGTTTGTGAAGTAAAAGTTTCTCATAATATATCCATTCCAAATGCAATTGTAAAGCATAAGTTTTCAGTCTGTCAACCCTCTGACTCTTCTGAAGGTAAAATGATCCAAAAGCTTATCCACATTATCAGGATGCAAGTATCAAATCAGCAATGACAGCTTATTCTCCAAGCAGAGGTTGGGTCGCAGAGATAGTAGTGGTCAGGATTTTTATTGGCTTGCCTCTCTTACCTCTCCCCAAAAATGTACATTTTGGTAGTATTTTGTAATCAACTTTAATTCTGCTTGTGTAACGTATTATAAACCCTGTTTGTTTATGTCCTACAGGCACCGAGGCAATGGTGCAGTGATAGCCCGATGTAGCCAGCCTGAGGTGGGGTGGCTAGGTTGGAGAAACTCCAGTGACGAGCAGTTTTTACAGGCCATTGCAGAGGCCTGTTCTGAAGACTGTGGCAATGTCGACACTGACTCTGACATCTTGGTGAATGGGCACTCTGGTAAGAGCGTTTTTTTAAAAGTCTTAAAAGAAATTTGTCTGTATTCAAATTGCTCTACTGTGTCGTGGGAAAAAATAACATGCAAATGCAACATTCCCACGACTTGAGTACATTGTTTCACGGCATGAAAATTCGTTCACGAGAACGAAAGTTACAAATTACAAAATAGGTGTGCTCGTGCACTTAACCTAAAGGTCAAGTCGCACAGAAAATATTTTATTAACATATAGAAGAAAGTAGCATGGGAGCAAAACCTGTGAACACAATTTCAAGCTTTGAAAAATTGTGCTAACCCCAAGTCTATAAAATTTGAACAAAAAAAAGGAATACAACAAATGTTTTAATATTTTTCCTGACACTTAGATGCGAAGAATATGCTGTATACTAATGCACAGAAGTATGTATGTAACCCAAGACAATGTCTAGGTCACACTGTCAAAAATTAGGTGCACAAGTGCATATGCACCCAGTATTTTGAGCTCCGTTGTATTAAGTTCTTAAATGTTTGTATTACACAGGTGTGTCCAATGGCTCTCAAGAAGAGAAACCCGCTGACCCTCACAAGGTGCTGATTATGGACGCCCGGTCCTACGCCGCAGCCGTGGCCAACCGGGCGAAGGGAGGCGGCTGTGAATGCCCTGGTAAGACTTAGGCCCACTTTACATTACGTTTTTCGCGTTAGCGGGACTGGCGTTAGCGGGACTGCGTTAACGGGAGCCCCGTGTAAAGAGAGTTCCCGTTAACGTAGCCCCGCTAACGCCAAATTTTCTCCCGTCCACTCCGAAGCGTACGGCCGTAGGCTCAGCGGGAGTCCCCGTGAACGCCAAACTGCGTATAAAGAGAACACGTCGGGCTCGCGTTAGCGGGAGTCAGGGTTTAGACGTTTAGCATAAAGCGCGTGCTTATTAGCATATGGCGCGAAAATGGTAGATACAGATTTGCAAAACATTGGAGGAAAATTGCCAGCAGCGATCATGTTCATAACGCTGGGTAAGAATACAGTGATAAGAAAACAGTCTTCCGATAGTTACTTTTTTATATACTAGTAGAATGAATGTCAACCCAAAAATCAACCCGAACTACGCAGAAAAAAATAGTTTTCACGGCCTGCCTTTTCCGTAATGGCCACCTACGCAGGCTCTTACGTCAATCGGGTCTGCAGTCAACCTTCAAAGCAGGCGGGATGTCAGCGAAAAATAGTCTCATTCTCACATTTTTGGACGACCTATTTTTGCACAATTTTCGTGGAAGACCTTTAAAAAAATATACAAGTTCGATTCCGAATAATTTCTCCTGCAATACATCGTTACGTTGTACCGAAACCAGAAGCCGCTATCTCTGCAAATTGTGTATAAAGTAATCCCATTACGCGTCTCCGATTGGCCGTTGCTATGACAGTGGTGGCCGTTGCTATGACATTGGTGGGGAAATTCCCGCTACATGAACTGCTGGCAGCTTGAGTTTTTACGTACGAGGTAGTTATTATACCTGCAGGAATTATACGTATATCACGGTTATTTCAGTACGTAGCCATAATTTAGCAGGTCATCACTGAAAGAAAGGGATCTTCTATCAAACAGTTCGCTTTGAAAGGGTTTTTAAGTGCTTTTTTATCGAAAATTTTGTGGTCGAAGTTACCGGAAGTGTCAGCGAAACAACAAGGTAGGCAGGGACTTGTATTTCTCATGCAAGTCACGTATTTGAATTTTCAATCACTTGGTAGCGGTACGCAAACAAAAAATTTACGGTTGTTCAATATAACAACGTGCAGCTAAAAAAAAACTGCGATCTTAACGGGTAGAATTTCACCAAGATTTTACAATCCACCGCGCGCCGCGGGTGTCTTGTCAGATTTCCGGGCGGTGTGTCTAAAGAGGTGCCGATAGCGGCGTCCCGATAACGGGGAATTTACCGCTAACGCGAAAAGCGTAATGTAAAGTGGGCCTTAGGTCTCATTTCCAAACCGGGGCCCGGCCGGGATGTTTGCGGAAACAAAAAAATGTGTCATCTTGAAATCAACTCAGAACCACAAATTGAGATACCTCAATCTCAAGAGGATATAGTCTTGTACCCCTGTGCCAAATTTCAATTCATTCAATGAAAAAGTGAGCCTGCTATAAAGCCAGTGGCATTACTTTTTGAACCGCCCTCGTAATATTCCCTCTGATCTGCCGCTTTGAGCCTTATGGTGTTTTTACAATCACACAGATTGTTCTAGTTTGTGTTGGCTAATCTTGCAATGCGCGCTGATTATGTAAACTGATCAGGCTGCAAACTCAAACAGGATGTACCAGTTGTTATGGATGTGTCATGCAATCAAAACAGATTTGTACTATCTTACAATAACTTTTGTGATAGCAATTAGATAGTGTCATGCTTATGTCACTGTTTTAACAGTATTTGAATACAGTCAAACCTGTATTAGCGGCCACCTCTGCATACCGGCCACCTGCCCATAGTGGCCACTTTTTATCGGTCCCTTGGATCCGTAATGATTAAGAAATAGGCTTAGCGGCCACCTGTCCAACGCGGCCACGGCCACACGATTTCCGGTCCCGCAGGTACAAAAACACTGCCGATTACGGCCACGCGGACCGCTGATCTATGTTTCGGTACGCGTTCGGCCATATACAGCGGCCGTATCGTCACCCTACGCCGGATTTAAAACCTCTTTGACTTATTTTCAAAACAAAACTTCGTAAACTGGCGCTACCCATACCCGCTGAAAAACGAGGTCATATAAGGTCAATAGACGACACCAATATTACGGAGGTAAATTGTGTTAAAGTTACGTTCTAATACACTGTCGCTTAGGTTGATTTACATCACAAAAACTTTGTAAATAAATTGTTACAAAGACAAAATGATATGAACTTCAGACTATAGTGGATTTTATTCTTAAATTTATTAACAGATAAGTCTAAAATGACGAGACTTTTCTTGTGAGTACCACATTAGCATAATGGGCGAATCTGATGTGTGAACGCGAGCGGGAACACACGGACGGCGAAGTGTCAAAGGATACAAGACGAAAGATCAAAGAAATATGACGATACCGGTCTCTTCAGACAATATCAACTGTAGAACATTTAAAACTTTTTATAGCTTTTGTTTCTTAATACATATAGTGTAAAAATCATTGCAGTACATGTACAGTACTGTATTATGTGAATAAAGATCAGTGGATACTAGAACCATGTGTAACTTATTGCTTGTGGTCAATTCATTAGCATATTCTATATAGTGGCCACCTCTCTATAGTGGCCAATTTTGACCAGTCCCTTGAGTGGCTGCTATAGACAGGTTTGACTGTAACAGTAAAATAATAGTTTGTTGGTTCACAAGATCTGCAACCCTAAGTTTTGTTTTTAGTTATTATTATCTCCAAATTTGACAAGTGTTAGATAAGGCAAGGATGTAGCCTTGGGTATTGGAATAATATCAATAAGTTCTTAAATTCTGAATTCAACTACACATTATAACATGTTCTTGTTTATGCAGAATACTACCCGAACTGTGAGGTTCAGTTCATGGGCCTGGCCAACATCCACTCCATCAGGAAAAGTTTCCAGGCTGTCCGTGCTCTCTGCTCTCAGCCATCTGATCAGGCCAAGTAAGTTGTAACAACAAGAAAGCCTGCATGTATGCCCACAGCATAGCCCATGCTGTTCCTTCATCACTGTTTGATTATCTGATTCTTAACCATAGTGAGAAGACAAGTACTGTAAATGCAGAAATGTTCGCGGTGGATTAATATTCGCGGTTTTCGCGGTGACCACTTTACCGCGAAATTAAAACCACCGCGAACATTTTTCTATAATGGTATTAGATTGCAGTCTATGGTGTTACCGCGAACTTAAATCCACCGCGAAAAGTCCCTTTTCCCGCTACCGCGAAATTAAATCCCCGCGAACTTAAATGCATTTACAGTATTTTGCAACAGTCATTAGTTGATGAGCAACACTTGTGCTATTAATTTTTTATCTTCATCTTCCTATTTCAAGATTTACAGCACATGTAAAGCCCCCTTCCCAATCACTGGGCTTGGCCAACGTGTTGTCGATCTCCAATTGGACATTTTTGGCCAAAGTACGGCCGACGTCCTTGTGTTTACTAGGGCTTCAGATAATTTTTAGCAGCTCGTCCATGGGGATTTAAACCTCCAAGTTATGTCAGCTGTTCACCAAAAAGGCAGAAAAGACAATAACTGAAACTTTCTGGAATGAAATGCAGAGCCCAGTCTAATTTGTGACAAGGCAGCTTTCGAAATTCGGCGATCTCGGACCAATCTAAAAATTTGGCCGTCATTTGCTTGAATTGTGACACAGGCTTAACCGCTATTCCTCCACAGTTGGCTGTCTGCCCTGGAGAGCACCAAGTGGCTGCAGTACCTGTCCCTGACTATTTATAGTGCATGTAACTCCTATTCCTCCACAGTTGGCTGTCCGCCCTGGAGAGCACCAAGTGGCTGCAGTACCTGTCCCAGCTGATGAAGAGTGTGCTGATGGTGGTGAACGCTGTCGACCTGGAGAACCGACCGGTCGTGGTGCACTGTACGGACGGCTGGGACCGCACGCCACAGCTCGTGGCTCTGGCTGAGCTACTACTGGATCCGTACTACAGGACCATAGAGGTTAGAAATGGCTTACTCAATCTTTAGCACACACAAAATAGCTTTAAACTGACTCTGGCTACTGCTGGACCCTTACTACAGGACCATTGAGGTTAGAGTAGCTTACTGAATCTTTAGCACACCATATTATATATTCGAGTGCATACATTCCTCAAGCTACTGACATCTGGCACACTGCAGTCGTCCCTCATGGCATTTCACTTAGATGAAATTTATCAAAGATCAGTCTTTCCTCTTTGTTATGATGAAGGATTTGTCTAGAATGGTTTAGAATGTGGATAGCACTTTTAATGTGTTGCAACTGGCAGAAATATTTTTAAAGTCCTCACTCCTGAGTTGTGATGTGGGGGAACAAACAAATATTGAGACTTCTAAATGCAAATTGAGATGAACAGCTGTCTTAGGTTTTTGAAATGTACGTCATCCATTTTGTACAGAACAAAATATAGCTGATTAAAAAAAAGTACTGTATTGCTTTTCCAGGGTTTTCAGGTGCTAGTGGAGAGAGAGTGGCTGGACTTTGGTCACAAGTTTGCTGACCGCTGTGGTCACGGCTGCGGTGCGGACGACATCAACGAGCGGTGTCCAGTCTTCCTCCAGTGGCTGGACTGTGTCCACCAGCTCCTCAGGCAGTTCCCCTGCTCATTCGAGTTCAACGAAGCATTCCTGGTCAGTTGGAGGTCTTCTTCTTTCATTTTGAGGCCACCAACTTCAACTTGCTGAAGACCTTTGTAGCCTATATATTCATTTTTCACTTGAGTGAAGTGAGGAAAGTCATTTAAAGTGCCTTTCCCAAGGGCACAAGATCGGTGACATGACGGGGTTCAAACTCAAGACCTTCTGGACCTGAGTCAAATGTGCTGCCGATTGCGCCACGCGGTCCCACCACGCGGTTGCTCTTGATTTAGAATACTACTGTATGCCAAATTGCAGTCTGTTACTCAAGCATCTGGATATGATTGTGGAAAGGGCGGTGACACTGACGAAAGATAGTGGATGCTATCTGAAACGTCTGACTATTTTCAAAATCATATCCAGTTGCTTCTGATCAGTAACTGCATTTTGGCATATCTTGCTACCCTGAGGTCTACCTTAATCAACATTTGATAACGAAGACCAGATGATATGTTGCAACTTTCATTCTCTTTCACATTTTTACAGTTTATATTTGAGATAGACACACCAGATTTCCAACATGGAGCAGTCCATTATGTTTTTGGGATCACAGTTAACAATTTTCCCCCTTTCTCACAGGTGAAGCTAGTGCATCATACCTACTCTACCCTATATGGCACATTCCTGTGTAACAGTCCGGCAGAGCGGGCAAAGAACGCCGTGCGGGATCGCACCTGCTCGGTCTGGTCACTTCTTAAGTCCGACAGACGAGCTTTTAGGAATTACCTGTACAGTCCAAGCGCTGACCAGGTAAGGGGGCCACCAATCCAAGATTTCCTCTTGTATTTCCATCCGTAATGCTACATGGAAACTATAAAAGGTAGCTTAACTGACAGATTAGTTCATAGAACTGCTACATATACATTAAAAGAATATCACAGCCAAATGATAGAGATAAGATTGTCTGAAATACGTAAATTTAGATTTTGAATTTCATAACCAATTGAAAAATTCTAGTATGCCAGGCTTACATCTTTTCATTTGTAATGTTGTAGAGGTCACTGACTCATCCCCTTGGCATTCATCAGTATATCAATCTGTACAATCTCATATTTCAATTCAGACATCAAATGTAACATCTTTGCCCCATTTTATTTCTATTTGGTAATTTTTTTCCCCAAGGAACTGATTGTTGAGCACATTTCCGTCATGTGCAGGTGATGCGGCCGGTTTGCCACGTTCGCAACCTCCTCCTGTGGACTACAGTGTACCTGTCCAACCAGTCTCCCACCACGCCCACAGAAGAGCAACCCTACACCACCCCCCTCCCCCAGGAACCCTCCCTCCTGTCGGGACGCGTACAGAAGACGCGCTCCTGCGACGATATCCAGGCCGCCATCAGCGAGAGCATGGAGAACGGCGGCGGGCTCATGCGGACGTCCAGCGACACCAACCTCACGGACTGGCGACCGGACAAGCTCATATCGCACGATACGGACACGAGCACAAACCACGCCGCCACCGTCGAGTACAACAGTGAACTGACTGATTCGGAGATCAACGGAATCATGGACGAATCAAACACGTCAGCTCACAGCTTATCCATTCACGAAGACACCGTAGCATTCCACAAGAAAGAGCAGCAGCATCCCCCTGATGAAATAGAAACACCCCCTGGGACCCCAGACGGGGAGACATCTAAAACTTTTTCAAATGGTGTCCATAGCGAGGAGCATCCAAAAGAAGAAACTGTTAACACTAGTGTAGCAACAAATGAAGACTTGAACCAGAAGGATCGCATGGAGAGCTCGACAGAGACAATAACTGCCGAGACTGTGGAATGTAAAGAGAGACCAGCATCTCCTCCTAGCTCCTACTGCAATGGTGTCAGTGGGTGTGAGGACACGGAAATAATGTGCAATGGGCACGGCAATCCTGCTGCTAAGGAAAACGGTCTAGAAGAAGAAATCCCAGCGCTAAAGCTAGAACATAGCTCCAGCGTTAGCACAAGCACTAGTGACATTAGCAACTCCTTTGTCGATGACTCCCATGAAAAGAAGAAGCCTGGAATAAATGGCATGTGTCCGTTGGCAATGAAGAACCACGTACGGCGGGGTGGGGAAAACTCTAGACTCTCGTCCAGCACCATCACTGCACCTAGTAAGCCTAGCAACCCCCTGAATGGGAGCATGTGCATGCACACCTGTAGCAAGTGTCTACATCTCGCTAGCAAATCTGCAATATTCTACCAAAACGGCCACGCGGCGCAGCACAAGGACATGACGCGCAGCTTACAACCTGCCACAACCACTCCCGACCAGAGCTGCAAGCCTGCCGCGCCAGTCAGCCCGGGGGGTGCCGTACCCAATGGCATCGGGGAGAGGGGCAAGGCAGAAGGCATACCCGAAGAGTCGTCCGTCAGTCCAAACATGAACACACTGAGTCGCCATCTAGACGTGGACGGACTGACAACTATCAGAGATGTGGTACAGCAAAGACTGCACCAGATAGATGTTGGTCACAAGGTAGGCTCTCCTTTTGTTGTTGTTGTTAATGTTGTGCTCTTATTTATCTCCGCCAAAAACTGTTGAGCTGTCTCAGGATGGACAAGGCAGGATGGGACCTGTTGTGTAGGGAGGAAAATTGTAACAAAATGTAAGGTGCAGAGAGTATGCTAATATGCAAATGTTGTGAAGTAGGTACGCATAGGTATACCTTCATGAAAAATACTAGGTAAAGTTTGGACATGTCTATGTATATGTATGTGTATGTAAATCCTGAGCAATGACTTAAAAACCTTTGGATGGATTTGGTATGTAAGCTTGGTGATGTGAACACTCCCAGATATCAAGGCCAATCTTGGTACTGCAGCAGAACTTCCATTTTTTGTGTCCTGAACATGCTGTGGTCTTGTTGAAGGTCATGCATTTGTATCTTGGTAGTCAGTCATGTTGATTCTAGTACCGGGTCCTCAGTGATGTTAGGGCCCAATACACAGTCATGTAGAATATATATGTGTCCCATGTTGTTGAAGATGTGTTGACCTTTGCCCCCACAGGGAGAGGTGGAGGCTCTGCGTCGCCAGCTGCAGACAGCCATGAAGGTGATCCACCAGTACCAGAAGGGCGGGGTCTGTGTCTCCTCGGGGCTGAACGGAGAGGGGTGTGACGAGGAGGTGAGCTCTCCTGACTCTTAATCATAGAACTGGTAAACCTGCTAGAAAATCTACTCCACTCATGAACCCTGATTAAGTCACCACATGCTGCAAGGAACGTGCAACAGTGACTCCAAGCTGCAGTTCAATTTCATTACCCTGATGAAATTGACAGACTGTCACTTTAGTGTTGGCTAGGTATTACTAGTATCACTTAGTTGGGTATGAAGGACTTTGTTGTAACTCCAGTTGAATCTCTATTTGTACTTGGTAAGTACTAGCATGAGTCTAAAGTATCAAATATCAATACTTTAAGTAGGTATTCCAACGCTACCGCGAAAACCCTCTGCCGTACGGCGATCCGTAAATTTGCTACCATCTTCCCACACCCGCGGTACAAAAACTATCCGGTTCTAGAGGCAAATTTACCCATCAAAATAAAGGATATAAGTTTCTCTTTCCTGTGATGTGTTTATTTTGCTTGTAAATTGTTTAAAACGCCAGAAATTCGCCGGTGAAAACGGCGCGCCGTAAGCGGGGAGGCCTGGGTTTCAGATCGTGGTTTCAATACTTCCGGATGCAGCCGCCGTGACCCCTGACTTTACCGCGCTTGCGCTTCGCCGTCTTAGACCGCAGCAGAATGAAAGTTGTACCATTTGAAAGAGCACATTTCAAGCTTTAAAATGATGCCTGGAACATGAGGAAAAATTTATTTTTCGGGGGACAAAAGTCAATTTGAAAGGAATCGTCGATCTTTAATGATAAAAATCACCGATCGAACTTTATTTTTTCTTCTTGTTCCTGGTGCCAAACTGACGACAAAAAACAGGGCTACGTTTTGATGTAATCGGCATGTTTATAACATGCACACTCGCAAAGCGGCGGGCTGTTTTCCCCGACGATCGCCCCGATTTGGCCGGCCGGCGGCGCCGCGCGATCCTAACGCGCCAAATTTTGGGCCCCGCGCCCCTCAGAAACGGAGGATATGTCACTGAAGCGGCACAAATAGAACATTTTTCGACGCTATGGATGAAGAATTTCAAGGTAAAATACTTGATACAACTCGTAGTGTTTGGGGGAGGGGGGCATGTTGAAGAAAATGTGCTTTGAACAATTTTTTCTCAAGTCAATCCCAGCAATATAATTTCTATGCAGTGTTTCTTTATCCATGTTTTAGTCATGAAACTTACATGTAATGTAAAATGTTTCTTAGTAATTATTTCTTATTAATTATTCTTAGTTTATTGCTTTCTTTAGTATATTTTACATATGGATAATTTTTTTCACTTTTGTTGAACTTGAGGCACCGTGGCCCGGTTAGGGGTCAGCCGGGGAACCTATGCCCAATTTTTTTTAGAAAATATCAATTGTATCTTTTCAATGTCATCGTTACTGTTCGTGTGAATCATTTCTTGCCTCGTTCCAAGTCTAAAATACCATTGTGTATTTTTTTCACTTGTTGAACTTGAGGCACCGCGGGCCCCCGGTTAGGGGTCAGCCGGGGAACCTATGCCCAAATTTTTCAAAACACGAATGGCATATTCATTGTCAACGTGAAAAAATTTTGCAACCAGATTGTGCATTCTTTGTCAGATTTTGCCAAGTGATTTTTTGCTCGACTTTTCTGGTGTAGCAAAAATCCTAAATCTGTACTTACCTGCAATATTATATTCTTGTCTCTACTATCAGCCAGGTTCCTACTGACCGGGCGAGGTTGACGCAGTTGGTACTGAGGTTCAGTCGCAGAAGATGGCTCAGAAACAGTGACACTTACCTCCTTCCATCTTGTTGCAGGTATTTATCTACTTAATGATGATAAGTTAATCTATTCCTTACCCCCAACTTGCCTGTCTTTCTTTATTGAATTCTTTATTTCATTATTGGATCATTCTGATCCTTTCGTCACAAGAAAGAAAGAAGTCATAAGTCATAAGAAAGATGATGATGTAGATGAACATCAGACGTGGTACTGGAGTAGGTCGTCATCCCCTCAGATGTAAGAACATTATCACCATGGTAGACATGTTAATCATAAAACTCAAATAATTTTGTTTTCCAGGTGGAATGTAGATTGTACCAACTCCCAGATGTAGCTGATATAAGACTGGAGAGCGGAGCGGAGATATTGAATGGTAGAGGTCAAACATAATGTTTACAAGTTGTGCAGCCAGTTCCATTATCAGCATTAAGTTTGTTTAAAGAATACTGTTGCTACCACAGAGAATGATAAGTAAGCCTGTTGTTTTTGTGAAAAGTTGTTTACCTTGAATTATTATATATAGTATTGATTAGATAAGGAGAAGTACATGTACCTGCAAGTACATCAAAGAAATCTGTATCGATTGTATGTATCCTGAAGACAGCCTTTGACCTTGAAAAATGTTGAACTTATCCTAATAAATTTAGTGTTTACACAATGTCTACATATTGATATTCTATCTCTTATTAGTACTAACATCTGTCTTCTATATTTTATTATACAATTACAAGTGTAAAGTTGTACTGTTGATGCTGTGTAACATCATGACTTAACATGAAAATAATGCGACATACATGTATTCACACACTTACCTTTCACCTTGACCAAGTTGACCTTGTTATAAGGCAATTAATATTGCTGATATTCTATGGATATGACATTGTTGGTATATTTGTTGTGTACATTGCAAAAGTATATGAAGCATGATATTTAATCTTCTGCAATGCGACTCAACTGGTGCAAAAAACACCATTGACCGTAACCCAAAATGTGAACTTTTAAACCCAAATTTACTTATTTTTTAAAGAATTACAGATAAGATGACAATTATTGTGTGAAAGGACACCAGTGGGTGCTGTTATGTGTAAAATATTGAAGGAGAGGGTTGTTCCTGTCAAGAGATACAAGTGTGTGATCTTTGGAGGATTTTTCCTTCTCCAGGGGTCAAAGGTCACGGTGCCACCTGTGTAATTTGTTGTGAAATGCATACTTCGACCCTGTGTAAAAACATAATAAAATGACATGAATGTTCAGAACTCTCTGGAGTGATTCTATGTAGTACATATTACCGGGAAATAAGATAAAACAAGCTTTGCAGCCTTTACTTACCTTTTCATCAACCCTCAAAAAAGGTATTTTGTTAATTTTCATAGTTTATCGCGCAGCCGGCCATATCTGAGGGTAGGTTTTGGCAACTTTGTGGAGCCATATCTCAGCAACCCTTCAAGATATTTGCTTCATTTAAAAAGCATTTTACTCCTCTTGGTTAGCTCTTTCAGAAACAGTAAAAACAGTCATTGTATTGTGTTTTTGAAATTTTGGTTGGAATACCTACTTTAAGGAAGAGGTTTTAAGGAATATTGGTTTTAAAGAATAATTTTCACTTGGTTTCTTACCAACAAACACTGGTAACATTTAAAGTTTGAATTGAAGTTGTAGCACATGTAGCCAAAGTTGGCGCTAACAGACTCATCATTACATATTACATTGTAGCTGTCGTTGCCCGACTCTGAACGCAGCGAGGAGCAGCCCTCTCTGTCCAACTGCAGCACGGAGATGTCGGACGTGAGCTGGGAGCAGGTGGAGGAGCGCGACGCCAGTGTGACACTGTGGGTGCCTGACCACGCCGTCAACCGCTGCATGGGCTGCAACCTCGAGTTCTGGATGGCTCGCAGGAAACACCACTGCAGGTCAGGGGTCAACTCTGGGATAGTCCATTGAAAAACTTGGGTGGTAAGAAGTAAAACCTGTAGTGAAATGTTTGCACTCCACTTGACTGACACATTTGTATATTGGCTTTCCCACCCATTTAACACCATTGTACAGTCTGTGCCAGGCTTTTAGCCAGGCATGCGTCAACGCGTCATCTGGACGCACTTTTTTTAGAATAACAAGAAATTTGATGCCCCCTGGACGCCCTATACTGGGGAGAAAATCCTCTGACAAGCATAAAATTCTGATTGACCAGGGATGCTACAGGTCATCTGTTGTCACAGTCTTCTACTGTGACATCTGTAACAGTATTTTTGCCTCTTGGGATACCTTAGAATGCACTGTTTTAACTTAAAATCATAAAAAACTCTGCACCATGGAAGGTGGATGCCCCCCTACAATAGTCACTTACCTCGACTTACCAATAAGTTTGGACTCCCAATTATAAAATCCTAGCTAAAAGCCTGGTCTGTGCTTAAGTGCTTAATTCATTCTACTGCAATAGGTACTTCAAAAACCTCTGGAAGCATCTTTGTATCTAGATTGCTGTATTTCTTTAAATGTTGGATTATATATATCATATAATATATATTATACATTCTCATTGTTACAATGTATGTTTTTACTATGGGTCAGTTTGTGTTTGAAATAAAAAGAATCAGTGATAGATACGTTCAAGTTTTACTTTTAGGTACAATCTGTACTTTCAGTTTTGTTTGTTACTGAATACTGTGGTGCATTGAAGAAACTGATGTCATTCACTGTGCAATTCTTGTCTCACACCCAATGCCATAACGAAATAGATGTTGTTGTACTACTGGATACTACTACATACTAAAACCATCCTCTTGTGATTCCCACAGGAGCTGTGGACACGTGTTCTGTGACATCTGCTCAGAGAAGAAGATCTCCATCCCCACAGAGCAACTCTTTGACCCAGTCCGCGTCTGCCTGCCTTGTTACGACAAGCTGATGGAAACGACCTCGGAGCAGGTGTTCGAAATCTCACTGGAGGAGGAGGAGGAGGAAGACACCAAGACGCTGTCAGATTTTCAGACGGAACAACCAATAGCCGCATCAGCTGCCAGTAATTAACAGAAGATTTCTCCATGGTTCATTGTGTGACGATAACGGCTAGCCCTGCCGCCCCCTAGACTCGAGCACGCCGGTCCGTTTCCAAGCAGCTCTGACTTACGTATTGTACATATTCATGCCCAGTTTTAATCCCACTGCCACCCCTGCTTTGAGGTACTGTGTGCGTAGTTTTCCGATCCTCCACAAGTAAGTCAGAACTGTCAGGATGTGGACCGTTGTGGTTGAGTCTGTGGAGTGACAGGGCTGTGCTTAAGGAGATGGCACTAAGGAGTTAGTTCCCCTGCCTAATGTTGCTGTGGGTTTGGGTCTTCTGGAGCAGCTAAGATTTCTACACCATGTGCAAGCAACCCAAGTGTGAGTGGACAGGGAGAGAGACTGTTGCAGAACCTGGGGCTTCAGTTTGTAGTGTACACGTCAAGTTTCCTGGTTTTTGCAAAATCTCCTGGGTTTTAGAGGCCTGAACTCTTCATTTTGTCACCTTTTTGTTCTTAACACATGTTGAAACATCCATCAATTCTGAAGCAAATGCTTAAAATGATAAGATGCATTCTCACTGAAAAAAAATGAATTCACTACACATATCTTGTTTTGAGAAAGACTGTAAAAAAATCTCCATTCTGGCAACTTGACTGGTATGCTCTGATGTAATGGTTTGGGATGCAAGCTGTAAAAGTTCAGAAAAAAAATACAAATTTACTAATGGCGGTGCATATTCAATGAATTTGATTTTAGACAAGCTAATGTTATTATAGTGTTAATGATTTGCGAACAGTGTTATGCCATGAATTTTCCAATTTATCCGGTGCAAATGGATTTGGGTACTATCAGTATCATTTCTTCTGTACGATATTTCATAGGAGAACTTGTTCGGATATCCTTTGAAAAGTGGGCGCAATTCCAAGAAATCTGAGTTAAAACATTAACATTACTCTTGAGAAACGCACAGTTTTTCTTACTTTTTGAACAATTTGTCCCATATGATGTATTACCATTATTTTAGAGGAGAAGAAACATAATGCCATGTATGTCAGGACAACGTAAATATGAAATTGACATTGAGATTGATTTAAGATGGCCATATGATGGTGGCTCTAGTCTAAAAGCTCAATGTAAACTTCAGGGTCACCCATTTTCAGCATCTGTAACTGGTAAAGGATCTTATATATTGCTGACTCAAGAAAATATTGTTTTCTGCTGTATAAACCCCTTTGTTATATGATAAAGCAGTACTGCTTTTCTTTCTCGATCCAAAAATCTCAGGCATTTTTTGTAGATATCCCACTGTCCTGTTCTGCCTATAGATTGTGCCAAAAGTTCTGTAGGATATTTCCACTTAAACAAAATGTACAACTGTAGGTACATTGGGAAGAAAGTTGTTAGCTGTTTTGCCCCGCATTCATGGTCACCAGGACTGCAAATTGGCATCTTTTCTTGATTGATAGACCAGAAAGAAGGAGGTGGCTGCAAGGGGTATTTCAGACGAATGTGAACAAGAAAAGAGTCATGGATATAGCAAGAAAATGGCACTCAGTTTGATGTGTATGAACATTTTTAGAGTAAGATTTTCAAAAAGCAGTAGCCTGGACCCCTCCCCCCCTTCTAGCCTTGAATAGTCTTATATCTACTGGCTACACAGTAACAGCAGAAAGGGTGTTGGAATTAAAATGCAGAAACAAGCAGGAACTAAAAGAATGTCATTTGACATGAAGTACATGTACTACTGTTGTATGCATTCCTCCTTCAAAGAAACTGTACTTTCGTGTTCTAACAGACCAAGGAGCTTTTATCCTGTTGATAAAAGCTCCTTGAACAGACAGATGTTTTGGATAGTAGTGCTGCTTTTACTGTTGTAAGGCTGCAAAGATGATTCAGAATTGATAATACAGACAGTGTTGATGACATGACCTAGCTGCTACAATGTCAAGACATATACTGATAGTGTGACATTCCACTTTTAGCAGTCTGAACTCCCCGATCCTGTAACAATTAGTCTTAACTATCTGTTGAAAAGATGTGGTTAAAAGTGTCCCACAAGCTTAATAAGCTGCGAAAGGTGGCATTGTTGTACCACATTTGTCTTACCCAGAAACCAAAGAAAAGCAATGTTAAATTTGTCGCATAAACGGTCAGCCCAGTTTTGTCAGTCCCAACCAAGATTAGACCTTTGTCCAGTGAAAGGGTTTAGAAATAACGTAAGGCCTAGTGAGAGTTCTCCTATTTTGTGATAGCATTCGACCCTGGCAGTTACCAGTTACTTAAAACAGAATAGCCCATTTTACAACAGGATAGGTTGATGAGAGTTTTAACCTTGGTATACTAGGTCAAACAGTTACTTGATTTAAGAAAGTTGTAATGTTCAATTCTCAGGTTTTAAGAACCGCGACTTTCTTAGTGAAGGGTTTGGCGTTTGAAAGAAAGTCAAAACAGGTTTTTATTGGAAGGGGGAAAAGTCGTCACTAATAATTTGAATGAGCAAAAACAGGACTTATACATAAAACATGTTAACCAAGATAAGAAATCTGTTGCGTGTATGCCTTGAAATGGTTTGGAGAGGGCTGTAGTCACGGTACAGACCAACTGATATTTTACAAATGATCTAAAATGGTGCTTGCTCAACAGTAAAGATGTTACCAGAAGCTATGAAATGGAAGAAGCGCAGCAAGATGAATACATTTTTAAGGCAGAGATATGCCTACTGTGAACTGATGGGTATATTAAAGACTGCTTAATAGTGGGAAGGTTGAATTTATTAGTAAATCCCCCTAGTTGTAAGGTTAGGCAGCCAGGTAACAATTGTTTCCATTGGGTCATGTTATAATGTAGAAAATGGCTGATGATGCAATGTTGTACAAATAGAGCCATTCTGCCTCCCTGGCTGTATGAATTGGTGCCTAGGAATTTGTGTATTGCCAGAGAATAACCCCAGCTTTAACGATAGCTTGTTAGTGTACAGAAAAAAATGGAATATATGGCAGAGATGTAAATGGCTGCCTAACCTAGAGGTTATTTCAGGGGCAAAATGAGAACATGAGAAGAATTTATGAATGAAATAAGAAGAAAGTATCCAGAAATGAATGGGTGCTGAAGTTGAGATATTTTTGTTCTATAGTGTTAAATGAATGGTCATGTTGGAGGAAATGCTTGATGCTTGGCAAGCTGCTCAGGCTTAAGTAACAATAAACTACCGGACTGGTACTACTGTCGTGTCTTGTTTTTGTTTATCATTACGCCATGTTATCATGTATCCAGACTGTCAGCAATAGCCTGGAGTCCAGCCTTGTTCGCTTTAGTCCGTTCCCGAAGGTTGCTACCTGCGAACAAGGCTGAACTCCAGGCTAGTGTGCAATTAAGTCTAGTCACCATGTGCATGTATTAATAGTATGGATGTTGTCAGAATGTTCACAGTTACATTTGATATCTAGGAATGATGGTTGCTAAGTTAATAATTCATTTTGCGAGAAACAAAGAACTACCGTAGCTATAATTCCCACCACAGGTAGAGCAGTTAGCCTTAACGTTTGTGACGTTCCTTGAATGTCCATGGAATGTTCAACTCTTTCTCAGAGTAGCATCTAGATATACGCCCAAGGAAAAGTGTCTCAAACACTTCATACCTATCCAAAGACTCTAGGTACTACTGTTCTTGGCAGCACTTCCCAAAAGTCACCAACACCTAATCTCCAAGCAGATCCTACGATAGCATAAGATAGTATCAAAAGCTGCCAGAGGAGTAAAGCCGGCCTAGAAGTGTGTTTGGCTACCAGAGTGGCTAATGACTCCCTTTGGCCAGCTGTACTCCTAAGCCAGCTTTGATACTATCTTATGGCACCATAGGATCTGCTTGGAGATTAACCAACACCCCATAGGGAACGGCAGTACAGAAGAGGCCGGCTTCCTTAGTAATCTGCGATGAGTTGTGTGAGCCCTTCTGGCAGACAGAAGTTGGACTTCCGCACAGCTTTGGTCCATGCTCGGCACATGAAAGTTTGTGTGATCTAGGCCAAATAAACTGTTGTGAAGACTGCAGTAGGGCAGTTAAAACTAGTCTCTACTAGACTCCCACCTGGCCAAATAGTAATAGGGGACTTCCGCCAAGTTAGGAATAAAAGCCTAGTAGCAATTAATTGTCCTAGGAATGACTGAACTGAGATCCAAAGTTTCAAACTTTAGGCAGATATTATGCAAATAATGACCCAATTTGGACAATTTATTGGCAAATGCTGTGATGATTGTCATGTCATGTGACAATGACGGACTGATGAAAAGTGAGAACAATGAATTTGTCCATGTGATAATTTGCAAGACTGGACATGGCAGTGGGGACCCCTAGCTGCTGAAGTAATCACTGCAGGTCACCCGTTAGGTCGGCATCACTATACTGTAACAGTTGCAGTACTGTCAGTGGTTGTTAGGGGCCGCTTTTGATCCATATAAGAGAACCACATTGCCCATCATGACATGAGAAACTCAAACATTCCTAGATTACATCAGAGTTTCATGTCTTATGGACTCTTGTTGTCCATTGTGCTTGTCAAAAAGAGCTTTGGGGGAAACTTCCCCAGTACAATGAACTTGTGAACATAGCCTCTGTCCTCTCTGTCACAACCAGACTGGAAGACTGGCTCTTCAGTGAGCAAAAACTGGTTCACTTTCCCTCTGATAGTAACCTATATAGTCATTTGTACATGATTAAAATGCTTTGTAACAGTTACTGTACTGCTACATGTATGTATGTACAAGTTTTACACCTATAAATGTAAGAAGAATGAAGACCAAGAGACTCGGATGTGTATAAAAACAGATACCCAGCATTTATTGATCCAGTGACTGAAGTGTACATGAGGGTGGTAAAAATCAATTAGTTTTTCTCTTTTTATCTCGGTTGCTAACTCTTTCTTTCTTAAAAAAAAAAAAAAACACCAGGAAAACCCAAGGAAAAAGAAAAACATTTGCACGCAATTTTTGTTAGCAGCTCATAATTACTTAAGATTATTTTTCCTGTACAAACTCCCTAGCCAGTAGAACATGAAAACCTACCAAATGTTACAGTACCAAGAGTTAGGCTAGATTTCAAAAAACATTTCTCTCTCTCTCTCTCACTCTTCTTAGCTAAAGTTTGAAAGTGTTTCTCTACTTCTTAAACAACTTTTCATGTACGACTTCATAAGTTCGTTACAGAACACTGATTTTTCTCTCCAGAATCAGAGGCAAATTTTTTGTACATACAGTGAAGAACAGAAACATTGGAAATACCCCAACTTGTTAAATAATTCTCTTAACAGTTTATCTTTTTAAAAAATAACATTAATGATAGAATAAAAAATGATATAACCCTTTAATTACAAAATTTCTTTCATGCTGTCGATTAGGCTACTTTACATTACATTACAAGGGGGTGAGAGATCATGCCATTGTTGAGACCCTACCACGCCACCACAGTGAAAGTTTGCCATCGTAAAAAGCACTAGACACAGTAACACTGGACTGTAATGCCATTGACGTCCTTTTTTTTTCCATCAGAACAAGTACCAAAAATATGACTCTAGCATGTGGTCTTATTTAATCCCCCGAACGATTAGTCTCTGAACATGTTGAAAAGTGAACAACGAGGGGAGTAGTAGTTTCTTAAAGCAAAATTGTAGAAAGTCTCGTATGCATCTTTATACACAATATTGCAAGAGCCTAAGAGAATATCACATGGCTATGTAAAGAACCACATGTACACGTCCTGTACATGTAGCTTATCATCACATGAAGGGTTCTCTCTGTGTCTTTCCTTTGTACAATACTGCAGTGATCACTGGGCACTAGAACATGCCTCCTTGACTCCAGGTGAAAAGATTTTAGAATTAAAAAGTCGCCCTCCCAGCCCTTGAGCAGGCTATGAGGAGCTGAGTGCAAACTATGGGGTACAAGGAGAAGTGGGAAACCCTTGGAAGCATTCGATGGCTGCCCTCACAGTTTGTACATGTTATAGGAACCCCCCCTCCCCTTCCCACCCTGCCCCCTAAACCCCAGGCTGTGAGGAGAAGATGTACAGAATGGGCATGCCTGAGAGGAGAACACGTTTGGGACTAAGACCCGTAGCCCAGGCCCGACAGAAGACTGGAACTGCGGGCGCTGACTCGACCGTCGCCCGCGCCGCCCGCCGCCCCCCCTATGGCACCGTCACCCAGCAGCCCTGGGTCCCCCGACATGTCGCTCAGAACCATTGCACTCAGCCCCATCCGCATGGTCTCCTGGTCAAACTCCTCCAGCTCGCGAGCCTGGCGTTCGTGCAGCGAGCGCATCATCTCCTGACGCTCCTGCTGCAACCGCAAGGCTTCCTCCTCCATCTGGAACAAACAACAATATCTTACAGTACAGGTCTGAAACAGGAAGCTTGTTGTAAACCACACAAACTACACTTCATCTGTGACCACAAGGCTTCCGACTTTAAGACTCCTCCATCAGAATGATAGCTTACAGTATAAGTCTGAAACAGTACAACACAATGGTTTACAGTACATGTCTTTCTATCAGTTTTCATTTTCCCCAGAAGGTTTAAAAAAGCTAATAAACTTGCTTGCATCTTTACTTCTCTAACTACTTGTGGCAACATGTTCCCATTGTCCCAAAATCTGTACCAGTGAAACAAAAGATCAGGCCGAACTTTAGAACTGACCTTCTGTTCTAGAAGGGCCCTCCTGAGGGACACCTTCTGCTCCAGGTCCTTCATCTCGCGATCGTGCTGGGCTTCGGTCTGCATCTTGACGCGGCTCTGGTACGCGTTCAACAGCTCCAGCTCGGCCTGCAGCTGCTGTTTTAGGGCACGGACCTCCGCTTCCTGAGTCTCGTCAAGACGAATCTGAGGAACAAACGCAAGTGTCAATGTAGGTTCAGAGTCCTCACTAGAGGATGGAATAACGGAGGCCCTCCACTATACTCCTAGCCAGCTCCACAATACTACTTTTGAAATTTAGTGTGTTTCTTCCCTATTTTCTATGTTAGTTGTGCTAAGATTAATGACAATTCACAGATTTTTGTGCCAAGTGGCATCACTTTTCCAGTCAGCATTGTCTTAAAAAACTTGTGAATGAGTGATGATCAAAACAATAGTTGTTTTGCCACTTCACAACAAAGGAATCACAACAATATATTATACTTGTAGTATTTGACACCCTCTGTCATTGCAAAATGAACCCATTTTCATGAAAGTGCAGCGCGTTGGTGCAGGTTATTTTTGCCAGCCCCTCCACTACACGAAAAAATTCTGGGGAGAACCCTGAGGTTAGACAGCCAGGTAAAGGGAAAGGTAGCCCCATTGCAGTTATTCGCTGCGTCTAGGGCACGGTACTGGAAGGCGGAGCCCATCTCTCTCGTTCTACTGCCTTTACCTCCCCAGCCCAAAGTGAAAGTCCGGTACCTAATTTTACACCAGGTCCTGGCTGGAGTACAGAAACTTCTTTTCCAAGGGATACAACGCCGGGAATTAAAACTGTGACACCAAGGTACATGCATGGTACAACATAAATATGAACAGAGTTTCTAACAGAGGCAAATGTTTCAAAGACTAATTTACAATTTGCTGATTAAAGACTGTAGGTGCTAAAACTTCTGACTCTGTTAGAGGCTTCAAACCCTACCCTAACCCAAATTACCCCCCTCCCCCTCCCTGACTCACATGTTGGGTCTGCAGCATCTCACTAATGCTCTGATCGTACTGCTCCCCCAGGATGGCCATCTTGTCCCTACCCTAACCCCCTCCCCCTCCTGACTCCCCGTCCCCCTCCCGACTCCCCGTCCCCCTCCCGACTCCCCCTCCCCCTCCCGACTCCCCCTCCCCCTCCCCCTCCCGACTCCCCCCTCCCCCTCCCTGACTCACATGTTGGGTCTGCAGCATCTCACTAATGCTCTGATCGTACTGCTCCCCCAGGATGGCCATCTTGCGCATCTGCTCCTCCTTCAGCCGTTTGATGACAGCCTTCTGCTGGTCCTTGGGCGTGGTCTCCAGCAGGTGCTGCCGCAGGTGCTTGTACTGCTTGGTTTGGATTTTACAGGTGTCATGAAACTGTTTCTTAATCTGGGACTCCTTGGCCTGCAGTTTGGGTGGGAGACAGTAGGGGGCGTGTGAGAACAGGCATAACCCATACACCTACCAGCAGTAATTCTCATACTTGTATATCAAAACTTTGTACCCTAAAGACACAACTTTTATACAGTATTAAAACATATGACATAGAGTTAGAATTACTTATCAAACGGACATTAAGTCCAGTAACCATGCAGGTTTAAAACCCCTCTAATACTATAAAAGAAAGGAAAATTGGAAAGTGTTTGTGCATGCAAATTTAGCACCACACGATGACAACAGAACAGAGGAGGTTTCTGACTCAAGGAGAGGCATGCATCGGTAACCGCTCGCTTCAGAACTCAGGAATGAGGTATGAAAAATGGAAAACATGGCAGCTGGAGAAAAAGTACATGTACAACCCACGCACTCCTACACTTGTGTGCATGTATGATGTGCAAATCTTAAGGGACAATGCTGTAAAATTTAGCTGACTATGGTAGGTGTTCTTCTATTTACACTGCATAAATGTTGAAAGTTTCTATCATTTCACTTTCTTTTAAATTTTTTAACAGTTAAAAATGGAAAAGCCTGATGTACAATGTATACGCCATGACAAAAAATTTATATTCATTCAAGTACAATATTTTTTGAGGGAAGTATTAAAATGCAAAAGACTGGTTTACAAATACTTCTCAGTCCCGCTGCCATTTTGAGACAAAATCAAACAATCATAGTGAGTTCACTTCACTTACAAGTGCATTGTGACACGTCACATGACCAAGAAAGCACAACAGAAGAGATAATACAACAAGCAATAATCATTCATCGGAGTCATGTCTACAAACGTTCCTACCACATACATGTAGGATCTCACATGGCAAAGATACTAGAGAGTCAGGCTTTTAGCCAGGCATGCGTCCAGGCATCATTTGGACGCACGCTTTTTTTAAATAACTAGAAACTGGATGCACTAGACGCCCTTACACCAGGGAGCAGATCCTCTGATAAGCATTGACCAGGGCTGCCACTAGGTCATTTGTGGTCAAAGTCTTCTAACAGTAATTTTGCCCCCCAGGATACCTTAGACTGCACTGTTTTAACTTAGAATTCTCAAAAACTCTGCACCATGGAAGGTGGATTACCCGGACGCCCCTACAATATTCGTGAATCACCAAGAAATTTGGAATTTAAAATCCTAGCTAAAAGCCTGGAAGAGAGGACTACCAGAGAAAGAGTATCTTTTTCTTGTATATCACAAGTAAAGTGAAAATTCTACAAATGTTTTGTCAGAAATGCTTAAAGAGAAAACACCACGAGTCCAAGAGAAGAATTCAGTGTGTTGTCACAAAACATGCACAAAAAGTGACAAAATAAACATGGCTTGCTGCAGAAGGGTAAATGGGAAAATAGACAATCACATCACATGAAATTTTGGAAAAGCTTGAGTTTATAAAATGGATGTATGCATAGACAATGTGGATAAATGACTTGCAGAGACTTTGCATGCACTGAGGCCACATTGATATACTCTTTGGTAGTTTCAAACTTTACTTGCCACTAGCCGTTCATGATCACCATACTTCTGTACAGTTTAGTTTAGTTTAGACACCTTTCCTTTAGACGGCAATCGTTGGGTGACTGTTGAGTGACTAAAACTGACCTGTGAGACCCTTTCTTTCACAAGTGGAATACAATGCAAGATGTGAAGGTATGGCTAACTTCGATTAATGAGTTATGATTTTGATTTATGTTTATGTATATATTGTTACTTTGATTTGTTCATTGTTTATCTTATTTCTTGTTATGCTATTTTGTGTACAGGGCACAACTGAAAAGCAGAACGCATAGTACTGAGTTGTCCACCCTGTCTAAATAAAACAGAAATAAATAAATAAATATATGGTTTGACAGACAACAGAACACAGAAACCATAACAAGATTTGCTTTTTATCTATGAAATTTATAGAGTACCCTGTAAAACGATCGGCAAAGGCAGTCTCTGGTAGAAAGGGGGTGATGCAAAACTGGCACTATTACTGCTTTTCAATGGAGACTAACATTGTCAATGAAGACATCCAGGCAGGGCTCTAGCCAGCGTCCGTTTTTCCGTCAATTGACGGAAATTTGCTGCATGTGACAGAAATTTTTTAAAACCAATCCGTCAACCTTGACGGACAAAAATTCTTGGTGGAAGGTACAGGCAGCTTGGGGACGCTGTCCACGGCCGTAAAAGCCACACACTGTTTGTTTTACTATTGTTATGATTATTGACAATGTGTGTCGGCACCCTTTCGCATACGATAATCTCATTAAAAAAACGTTTTTCAAGGTCTCATTTCCGTCTTTCGAACTTAATTTTTGCGGTTTTCGCGACAATGGGAATTGGCTAACGGAAAAAAATTTCGAGCTGGCTAGAGCCCTGCATCCAGGTAATAAGAGATGCCAAAAAGCAGTTTGGAAATATGGTCAGATGTTTCAGACAGCCATATGACGTCTGTCGTCAGTGTCATTACTTTTTGGCGGAGATTAATATTGGTTCGTTAGAGACAAAAGTCAAGTCCATCAATGTGACCACAGAATTTTCAGCATAACGTCAAGCAGGAGATAGCAAGATGCAAATGTATGAAGCAATGATGCTACAACATTTCTGACAACAACAACATAAACAGGAAGAAGGCAGTGTGCTTTATAATAGCCACATGAAGAGAATGAAGAGTTGTGGATAAGATAGAGATGAAGAAGACGAGACCTTGAGGCTCTTGGGCTGCTGCTTGAGCTCCAGGAGATGCTTTTTCCGGAGTTCCCTCTCGGCGCGCTTGTTGTACTCCATCTGGTTGGACAGCTCGGTCTGGTGCTGCTTTTTCATCTGATCTATCCTCATGCGATGGATCTGGGCAAGGTGCTTGTATTCCAGATCCTGCGTGGCCTCATGGTGACGCAGCATCAAAGCGTGCTCCAACTCCATGTGAGTCTGGCGCTTGTTCAACTCCTGATGGGACAAAGAGTAATGATGATGATGATGATTTGGTTTTTATTTCGAACATTTGAAATAACAGTCTAGCAGTTAACTAGATGTACATGTAGTTAACTGAATTGCACTGCAGGGTTGGACAAGTCCACTAGACCTATTGTCAAGTGAAAGTGTTGATCGGGCAAGTAAGATTTTTCCTTGAGTGAGATTTTGATATACTTGTTACTCTTTACAGTCATAGCATCAAGCAACATTCAACACAGAAAAATTGAGTCAAATTCTATTGCTGGAAGTGAAAGTACATAGTAAAATATCATTTTAGATAAGTGAATAGTTAGTTCGGGCAAGCAAATTTTCTATGTGCTTGACCTATACTAGCAATGTGTAACACAATACTAGCAATGTGTAACACAATACTAGCAATGTGTAAAACAATACTAGCAATGTGTAACACAATACTAGCAATGTGTAATTTAAACTCCCATGAAACTGTGAATACAGCCTTTTGTCTTACAGAATTCTTACTAAGTTTTCCACTCACCTCTTTTAAAAAGTCTGTTTCGAGGAGGTGTCTTTTCAAGAGCTTTCTCCGGCGGAACTTGCGGACTTCTATCTCTAGGAACTCGCGCTGCCTGCGTACGAGAGACATCTCCGCCTCCGCGTGCAGCTGCTGCAGGTTCTCCTTCTGGCTGCGCAGAGACTCTCGCTGTTCCTTCTTGGGGGTGTCGTCACCCATCTCCTGTGGGGGAAAAAATTTGGTACAATTTTGTTGCAGTTGCTCTTTCACAAAGAAAATATCAATGCTTCTCTTGAAATGTCGCCACGTTAGGGCATTAATTTGGAAGTGAAAGTACTGAAACTTTATTTGGAACAAAACTTAGTATTGATCTTGAAGAGGGCGACAGTGGCAATTGAAAATATGATCCGTGTATATCTTTGTGTTAGAAGAAAATTTAGCATTGTACTACATGATTACTACCAACACAGATGGGCCTCCATGGTAATCTGAGAAAAAATAGTCTCATCTTAATTGATATTAAGTTTTACCTTCTATTTGTTAGGCACAGAATCTACAGCCTCAGATAGAAGACATGAAAGGTCTTTTGAGCTTCTCCTTGTTAAACTTGTACCTGAACACACAAGTCTGTACCTTTTTGAGCCTTCTCCTTGTTATGTTTTCCCGAAGGAAAAAATATATTGTTTTTGCTGGTGTGTTCTTTCTCCTAGCAGAAAAAGTTTATGGAAAATGCTGGGCTGTGCACCAGGCCTGGCTACCTATGCTGTCTACCTGGACTGGCTATCACGTCAGGCTATTCAGATACCCCCATTCATAGCCCTAATTCCGATCTTCACTCCCTAACACTACAGTATGTGAGTAGCTTGACACAAAGCTAGAGGGAAAACATTCTGCATTTTTGCAAAAATGTTACCGTTCTAGCTGAACTTGTACCTTTTTGAGCCTCTCCTTGTTAAACGTGTACTCCTGACGTACCTTTTTGAGCCTCTCCTTGTTAAACTTGTACTCCTGACGTACCTTTTTGAGCCTCTCCTTGTTAAACTTGTACTCCTGACGTACCTTTTTGAGCCTCTCCTTGTTAAACTTGTACTCCTGACGTACCTTTTTGAGCCTCTCCTTGTTAAACTTGTACTCCTGACGTACCTTTTTGAGCCTCTCCTTGTTAAACTTGTACTCCTGACGTACCTTTTTGAGCCTCTCCTTGTTAAACTTGTACTCCTGACGTACCTTTTTGAGCCTCTTCTTGTTAAACTTGTACTTCTGACGTACCTTTTTGAGCCTCTTCTTGTTAAACTTGTACTTCTGACGTACCTTTTTGAGCCTCTCCTTGTTAAACTTGTACTCCTGACGTACCTTTTTGAGCCTCTCCTTGTTAAACTTGTACTCCTGACGTACCTTTTTGAGCCTCTCCTTGTTAAACTTGTACTCCTGACGTACCTTTTTGAGCCTCTCCTTGTTAAACTTGTACTCCTGACGTACCTTTTTGAGCCTCTCCTTGTTAAACTTGTACTCCTGACGTACCTTTTTGAGCCTCTCCTTGTTAAACTTGTACTCCTGACGTACCTTTTTGAGCCTCTCCTTGTTAAACTTGTACTCCTGACGTACCTTTTTGAGCCTCTCCTTGTTAAACTTGTACTCCTGGCGCTGCATGGCCTGGAAGCTCTTCAGCTCTGTCTCCTGCTGCTGCTGGATCTGTTTCACAAACTTCTTCTCGTCCGCTATTGCATTCTTGATCTGGGCGAAAAGGTCAGTCCCAGATTGTGTTAACAAGTCCAAACACATTCCAAACTTAAAGGAGTATTTCACTTGTACAGGGTCCCAGATTGTGTTATACAAGTCTAAGGGCATTACGAACTTAAAGGAGCATTCCACTTCTAAAGGTTCTCAGATTGTGTTAACAAGTCCAAACACATTCCAAACTTAAAGGAGTATTCCACTCCTAAAGGGTCCAAACACATTCCAAACTTAGAGGAGCAAAAGCGGGTATCATAATTCCTCAGAGAAGAAATAGTTATGCTTGAATCAAGTTTGTTTGGTCAAATTTATGATAAGTTGAAGCCTAAATGCATGGTGAACATCGTAGCGAAAAGTCGAGTGCATTTGTATCCCCAAAAGTATTATCTATCTGAAAATAACACTCGCTTCTTAGTGGAATGCCCCTTCAATGCGTTGATCAAATTGAGCTTGCATTTTACACATATATTTATATATCAGGCATGTATTGTTAGATGTTAGTGTCATATAAGAAGTTTGATTCAACAAAAGGAACAATCGCTCACCTTTCTGTCTAGTTCTCCAGCGTGTTTTTTCCTCATCTTCTCTAACTCACTACCAAATGTAATTCTCTGGTTTTCTAACTCCTTATCTAATTTTAACCTGGAAAGCAAGAAAAAAAGAGGAAGTCTTGTCAGAGAAATGAAATACATCTAAATAATAGCAAAATGTCACTGCACATCAAACAAAGAAGAAATGGCAGAATTCTTGCAAAGTCAGAATCACACTAACACACAGACATATTTACATGCCCGAGAACAATACTGTTATTCCTGAAATTTTTCGCTGTGGTTTTATGGTTGCAGTTTTTGCAGTGACTGCTACAAACATGAATTTACTGATCAGCATACAACAACTGCGGCTATCTCAAACTTGAAACCACTGCAAACACTCCATTTTTTCCTTACTTTGAAACAAAAATCACAAAAAAATTAAAGGCATTTACAGTTCTTCCCTTTCTTTGGATGAAGTAATTATTGGACAATGACCAATTTCAGTCAGAAAGTCTACATTGTAGCATACCTATGCTCCTCCATTTCTGACTCTAGTTTCTTGACAAAGATCTCTAGAAGTTTCTGGTGCTGCCGCCTCATGCGCTTGTAGCCAGACATCTGCTCGCGCAGCTCGTTCTCGTGCTGGTGTTCCTTCTGTTGCCTGGTTACGATGGACGTCGTTCTGATGGTGGCAAAGTTTTCCCTGGGATGTCGGTGGTGGTAGGGATCGTGGGGGGTGGGGGCCTTGGGGTGAGGGGGCGGGGGCTGGGGCTGGTGCCTGAACGGCCTGAGCTCGTGTTGTCTGGGCTCTTCTTCTCTATGGTGGCTTCCTGAGCTGCTAGTGGATCCCTGAGGACAGTAACAACAGGAAGGACATTAATGTAAGGTTATGTCACTTAAAGCTGTAAGATGTCCCATGACGTACATTGTACAAGATCCCTCAATTCTGTTTTAGCAAAATTAAAACAAGTGCCCATCTCTGATTCTGCTGTTTTGCCAAACATGGCCACTAGTTAAGAAGCCTACTCCACTTGTAGTGGCACTGTTCAGCTAGCATGTACACTTTCCTCTGAATCTAAGTGCAGATTTCTAAACTGAGAAAGCAGTATGTACCCTTTTTCCAGTCGTTAGTAACTGATCCTACTGAATGCAAAGGAAACACACTACCCACTAGGCAACTGTACCGGTCTTGGTACTAGAAGAAGGTAAAAGTAAATTTACCTCCCAAGGCTGTAGAGCCAGTGGGTTGTTATGCCCTGGGCATGGTATTTGAAGGTTGCTTCTACCTTTTACCTCCCCAACTGAACTTAGGTACCCCTTTTTACACCGGGTGGAGTAAGGAAAGTTGTGTAAAGTGTCCTTCCCAAGGAGCCAATGTCTGACAAGCAATGCCAGTTAATATACCCGTAAGCTTAACCAAGAAGAAGTGTTTCTACCTCACCTTCCTGACCCTTGAGAGGAGAGGGGAGGCGCCCTCATCCTTGGTATCCATCCCCCAACAGAAATTTTTACACCCACGTGGAGTGAGGAAAGTCGTGTTTAAGCGTCATTCCCAAGGACACAACCGTTACTAATTTCTAGCCAGGAATGCCAGGAATCAAACCCGTGAGCTTGAACAAGACCCATTTATTCCCCCTCATCTTTCTGACCCTTGAGAGGAGAGGGGAGGCCCCCTTGTCCTTGGTGTTAATCCCCAACGGAAATCAGGTACCCATTTTTACACCAGAGTGAAGTGAGGAAATTTGTGTCTTTTCTAAGGACCCAATGTCTGACTAGCAATACCAGGACTCATAACCGTGAGCTTGAACAAGAAGAAGTGTTCCCCCTCACCTTCCTAACCCTTGAGAGGAGAGGGGAGGCGCCCTCATCCTTGGTGTCCATCCCCAACTGAAAACTAGGTACCCATTTTTACACCCAGGTGGAGTAAGGAAAGTCATGTTTTAGTGTTATTCCCATGGACACAACCTTTAGCCAGGAATGTCAGGAATCAAACCCACGAGCTTGAACAAGAAGCAGTGTTTCTCCCTCACCTTCCTGACCCTAGAGAGGAGAGGGGAGGCGCCCTCGTCCTTGGTGTCCATCCCCACGGCCCCGGGGAGGCTGTTGGTGCTGCTACTCTGGCTGGACATCTGGCTGAAGCTCTGGCCACTTGTCGTGCTGTTCACTGTGCCTGACCGACTGTAAGGCTCTCCCTCCTATAGGGGGAAGGACAACAGACTGTCATCAACTCTATATTCACAGACTGTCATCAACTCCAAATGACACTGATTACGAACTGTAAATCATGTATGTTTTTATTCATGTCAAATAATTTATCCACTAAAACAGTAATACTCTGATATCATTAGTTTTAAAGTGTAATAACGTGCTAGAAATTGATTATGTATGTTAAAATAAGCAGAAATTTTAATGTACAACAAGACAAAATTCAGCTCCTGGCTGCCAGTATCTTGTTCTAAAAATAAACCATTTTTGATTGATTGATTCATTGATTGATTGATTGATATCCTGTACATTTTCTTTGCCATAACCTTTTAGCATGGTGGCAAACTTGTCATGAACTTGTAGGGTTCTCACAAGGCTTTTTTTTTTAACAGCATAGACTAGATGTCATCTTTTCAGAAACCCAACAGACATTCATCAACTGTATTCTGTAAACGTTTTCTCTACCATTACCTTATAGCATGATGGATTATTCATTACAAAACAGTTATCATCAATCCCAAACTGGCGATAAAAAAAACTTAGCTATCTGGGAAATCTTGTCTAGAAATCAACAAAAATTTAGAGGAATATGTTGCCTTTATCATCTAGCATGATGGGAACTTTAGGATATTCTGTGTGACTCTGTCATAATCATAATTTGACTGTGTAATATTCTAACTGCTAGTAATTAATATGGTGAAACAGTTGACACAACAATTGGTTTGTTAGAGGGCATTTAGATGTGTGCAGCTAGGGGGGAGGGGGACAAACAGCACTGAACATCAAGAGTGGAGGCCTTGCCTTTTTCAAGATGGTGGAGATCAAGGTGAAGTGCTGAGTGGAAAGAGAAGCAAAAGCATTTCAGCCAAGCCTGCCACCTAGTGGCCACAAGTAGAACTGCATCCAGGGTTCACACAGCCAGATTTTCACAAATTCTCTTTGGACCATTTGATTAACCATTCACAAATTTTCTACCTGTAAATGCTGAACTAAACTGTAATCATAAATCATTTTATCTCATCTACACTTTGGTACACAAATTCATATAAAATGTACATTTCTTGCAAATTCTACTTTTCTGCAACATTTAAACACTGTAAGAACCCTGGAAAATGTCTTGAAGATCTATAAGACAACTTCCCTTGTCCGCTCAGCTTGTACAAAAATATGTAAGACAAAATTTTCTGGCCATTTATATCCTGAATGTCTTTAAAAAATCTATATCCTATCAACTGGACACATCTCTTTCGATTGATTTTCTTTGTTAAAACTTGTTTCCTCTTTGAAAACTGTTCTTTCAACTGTGCTACAAAGGAAGATTTCCTGGCACAGAGAGAGACAGACATGATTAGCAAGTTTGGACAGATGCAAACAATGAAATAACAAATAGCAACTAAATGTTAGTATAGCGTATAAATGAACGGTCCTTTACATTAATTACAGTTGCAATAGCACATAAGCATGAACACAGTATAAGGAATCTGAAAGTAACAACAGAGTCTACAATAACAGACAAACATGTAATGCTGCAAACTTGGAGATAGTGAGAGTGGAACAAAATCATCTCTATATTTTATAATTGACGGGATTTATGTTTTATCATAAACAGCAAAACTAGACAAGGGCTGTCTATGATAATTTAGTATAAAAGATAGTACTCGTGATCAACCAAAACATTTACGACAACAACCAACGTTTCGGTGACTGTCTGTCACCTTCATCAGGGCAATACTCACTGGTTCTACTTGGCACTGCTTCCGAAATGTTGTCATTTACACAATGAATATTGTCCAGCAGTAATAAGTGGGGAAGGTTACTTTTTAAAGATGCCGTGACCAAGTCTATATCTTTGTGTCTGGAATAGCTTTTCTGCTGGGAATTTTCCAGAGAAGGTGACAGATGGTCACAGACAACATAAGCTGTTGTTGCAAATATCTTCGTTGTGTCTAAAGAACCTTGTTAGCCAGTGATTTTCAACCTGATAAAATTATCCAATGAAGACCCTAATCAAATTTAGAAATTTCCCTTCAATTTTCCATTGGCTTTCCATGACCATGTGTCTTGTTTTGTTTTGTTTTGTTAGAACAAAGATGGCAACAACAGAGTCCCAATTGTGTAATCTCAATGTCTGCCATAATTACTTAATCTCCAAGCAGATCCTACGGTAGCATAAGATAGTATCATAAGCTGGCCGAGGAGTGAAGCCGGCCTAGGAGTGTGTTTCACTACCGGGTCTACAACGCATATGTACACCTTTTGGCTGACTACACTCCTTTGCCAGTTTGGTGCTATCTTATGCCATTGTATGATCTGCTTGAATGTCTGCCGTAATCACCGTGTGTGTTAACAGCTTGGACATACCTGTGAATCCTGATTTTGGCCTTACATAATCATGTGCTTTGTTCTGTTAGAGTCCCTATTGTGTAGTCTCTATGTCTGCCATAATCGCGGTGTGTGATCACGATGGTAACAGCTGGAACATACCTGCGAATCCTCTTCCGTGTCCTCCTCTGCCTGATCATCCGCGGGGCCGTTCTCCGGCGGCTTGGTTTCCACCATCAGAATCTTCTTCATTTTGCGGTATTGCAGGTTGTCCAGTTCGCGGACAGCATCCTTCGTCCGATTTATCAAGTCTATAATTACATTCCTAGGACGTTCTCTCGTGATAAATATATGCTGCAGATGGAGGGGGAAGATATTTGTACAATTAGTGGCTGGAAAACAATCAATAATTAAAGACTGTGACGAAACAGCATGCATTATACACAGATGTGTCTCTACCAGACTCCATAGGTCGGTGGAAAAATAGTAGAAATTGGCCAAATTGACAATAATATCTGGTCAGAGGTGAATAGTTTCCAATTGTAGGCTAAGTCCTCTGGCATGCCATCTACTTGGCAACTTCATCATTTTAATAATTCTCAAAGACACAGAGTTGCCAAGAATCTATAAAAAAAAAAATAGATTTTTCAACCATTTGTGATCATTTTTCCTTTAACCCTTAAATTGCCAGAGTTTCAGCGCTATAAAATGCTATCAGTGCCAGGGTTTTTTCATGTGCACCTGCTGCCACCGTGAACATTTAGTTCCGAGAACAAGTTAAATTTTCTCAGACCGTGAAAGTTTGGTACCGAGAAGACAAAGTGAATTACAGTACCTTGGACCCTTTACATAATCCATCAAGTTGGTTAGGTGACTGTTTACTTGCAAAGCTTATAACCTGAATGTCTAACCTTCATCAAAGAATCAATCAAATGATTAAGGGGTGACTTACCCCTAACAACTCTTGTGCTGTAGGTCTATCGCAAGGGTTTTTCTGTAAACAGGCGTCTACAAAATTCCTAAACTCCTCAGACCTGGAAATGGATATGGAAAACATCAGGCAAGGCTGTAGAGTCACATGATTTAACTGCACGCACGCAATTGATATCAAACTGCTTTCACTTAAACCATCCCTATAACAAACATAATCCAATATGCATAACGCAGCCTGTACAGTATCAAGAGAAAGATTATAACCTAGAGATGTAACAAAGATAGCACTTGGAGCATTAACATCGGCCAAGGCAAAATTGCAATGGTGGCAATCTGGCTTTGAATAGCCTGATTTTAATTGGCCAAAAGAGTATACATGTACATTTGTATAACTAAAAACAAATACACACACTGTTTCCTAACTCTGACACTACTCCTGGTAAAACCATTGTCTCTTTCCAGAAGATGATTATGGCAATGTTTGACATTTTTGCATTTGTTTTATGTTTGGTGTTTTTACAGATACTGCTTCAACACAAACTGATAACCAGTGTTTCCATTACTGTACAGTATTTGACTATAGCTCTACCACAAACTAAAAGCCACTGCTCATGTGAAAATACACCATTTCATCCCTGCTGGAAAATCAAATCAATGCAAAACTGATGGCATTTACAGTAACTGTACACAATGATGGCTGTAGCCTCTAGTACACCAAAGCATGGACGTTTCCTAAAAACAATGGTGGGCGTATTCTTGAACTAGTTTAACTGTATTATCCAACACAAAAATTGGACTCCTGCAACTTATGATCCACTGCTCACTGAGTCATGTGTTCTTTCTGCATAATGTGATGTCATGGCAGCATTGGATTGTTTATTCCTTGACAAAGACTGGTGCTGTTTAGTAAAAAAATTTGGGTGTGTCCAATTTTTGTGATCGATATTACAGTTGAACTAGTTCAAGAATGACTTCTACTAACTCAGATGAACTTTTAAGTTAATGGTCGATGTACTTACCAATCAATGGAAGATAACGAGGGTGCATCATTTTGTGCTATATGGTACAAGGCACTCATGGCGTTCATGTTGAACAAGGGCGGCTTTCTCTCCGCTAGGGGGACACAAAGTTGGAAAAGTTAAGGTCTATCTCTGTTTCAAAGCCCTTGGGCAACAGAGAGAATATAGCTACAAATATAAATTGTCAATCTACCTGTGGATCTAACTAATTCTCAGTGAACCTAATTAGACAACTCTAAGGTTGGAAATGTTGTTGTTGTTCACTTTGTAGTGCCTATTGGCACATAAGTCACAATGTCCCTTACTATTTCTGTAGCAGGGTATATGGTTGCTAGCACTTCCCCTAGTGCAAGGAACACTGGGTGCAGATACACTTTTGTGGATCAGAGACTTGAATATAGGCAAGTTAAGAAAGCTAAAGCTACTACAAAGACCCTTATGTCTTTGCACACCTGCTACATGTTGAGGTAGGAACAGGGGATTATCCAATTGAAGTGCTTGGTTTAGAGCTAAGCATACACAGAGACAAGTACAGTTCCTTTACTTAGCTGCATTGGTTGGCTTGTCTTAAGAAACTATCACAGCAGCATACTACATGTAAACTTTAGTGAAGAAACTTTCTACATTGTCACCAATGTTAGGCAGAATCATGATCTATCTTTACTGGCTTTCATACAATTACTTTGAGTGGCAGATCCTTGCCATGTACTGTACACCTTTGTAGTGTCTCTAAAACTCACCTAATTCTATGCATGTGATTCCTAAAGACCAAACGTCTACTTTTCCATCATACTGTCCCTCGTCCATGGCTAGAATTACTTCAGGTGCCATCCTGTAGAAAAAGACATGCACAGCTTGTTAAAGAAACACTGAGTAGTACTGTTGTAAAACATATGTTCCTCTCTACTGTTTCAATCATATACAGATCAGTACAATTCTTGTGGAACTAAAACTGCTTTCTTGAATGTACTCCAGTGGCACAAAGAATTACTACAAGTACACTAAAAGCCATACCCTCATTTCACGTAGGAACAAATACTACATTTGTACGTAGGTAATCTGTATTAAAAAAATGACTGCTGTCCGGGGCTGTAACTGGCCCATTCTAGGAGGCCGGCCGGATGTTGGGCAAGCTGCTATATGCGAGATTTAATCAGGCTACATATTCTCCATCCGCCCTTACCAGTATGGCGTCCCAACAAAGGAGTTTGCAGGAGAAACTATGGAAGCTGAGCCGAAGTCTGCCAGCTTGACCGTCCCATCCTCGGTCAGGAGGATGTTCCCTGCCTTGACGTCCCTGTGGATCTTGTTGTTGTTGTGGAGGTATGTCAGGCCCTGCATACCGTCGTGACAGATCGCTGCGATCTCTATTTCCTGTAAGGGTTTCTTGTGCACTGGGAGAGAAAAATAATAGGGTAAGCCAGGGAGATAATAAGCCAGATCATGGTTTAAACTGCGCATGCACAGCCAGGTGCTTTGTGGGTAATAGTGGATATTGGTGCGGCTTGATCATGTTCCAGCCTAGGTTTCAGATTTAAGTACAGACAGGAATCTTGAACTGAGTCTGTCTAGTCGATATCTTAGTAATTGAAATTCTATCAAACCAACAGTTTCATTTCAGTGCTGCACTTTTCATTTCCTTTCTGATCAGTGATTGGCAGAAAGGTGAATACATTTGTATAATATAAGCAGTTGCTGGCTAGATTTTGAAAACAGACGTTTCTAGCATTTGCTACCTTTCATCAGTGACAGTTCGGTCAGTCAGTTCATTCACTGATGAAAGGCTGTTACCAGACATGCCTGACCATTTCCAAAATTGATTGATTTTAGTGGACTGATTTTAAATATGAATCTTACCCATTGATAGGAATTTAATATGTAATCATGCATTATTGTTCTATTATTGTAACTATGCTGTTTGTTGGATTGTATGTTTGTGAAGTTTCCGTGTACCCAGTCCCAGGGTTTCCTGAAAAGCAGGGCATTAGCCCTGAGAGTAATACCTGGTTAACTAACTAAATGAAATGAAATGAAAATCTATCCGGTGTCTAGACAACTATTGCCTTGCATATCTTATTACCCGTATGTCTAACCTTCAATGACGTATATCTGTAATCACACTGAACACTGTTATGTAGCCTACCTTCTATGATGTCTGATGCTGACCCAAGGCAATACTCCATCACCAGCTGTAAAACAAAGATAGCTATTCCTTTTTTGATCGAAATTACTCTCTACTACGGAATACAACATAACTGGACCTATACAAGAGAGCTAGGCTTTTAGCCATAAAGACATTGGACACGTAGTAGACGCTCTTACACTGGAGAGCAGATCCTCTGACAAGCATGAAATTCTGATTGACCAGGAAGGTCAATTAGAAATACTCTGACAGTAATTTTGCCCCTTAGGATAACTAAGAATGCACCATTTTAACTTGAAATTCTTGAAAACTCTTCACCATGGAAGGTGGATGCCCCCGGACCCCCAATAGTCGTGACTACATCACTTACCATGACTCACCTTGAAATTTGGACCTACTATAATAAAATCCTAGCTAAGTAGAGAGCAGTACCATTACTGCACCAATATACAGCAATGTTCTACTAGTACTACTGCATCTGTCAATGCAACATAACAGGACAGAAACCAGATGCAGTTAACTCTTACCCATGCTGTGTGTTCCCTCAAGTAGCAGCCTTTGTACTCGATGGTGTTGGTGTGTCTGAGTTCTCGCAGGAACTTCACTTCTTTTATGATGTCCTGCCACTTCTGCAGAAAACAAGGAAAGAAATCAAAGAGTTTTTTTGTGAACATGTTACGTTTATCATTGTGAATTTCTCGCTAAATCTGTGTATGCACTTTTCCTGCCAGACTTTGGACCCTGCAGTTTTGGACCCAGCCAGTGGCTTGGACTTTGGAGCTGAGCCAACCTTCCCATCCTGCCAGTTTCCAGTTACACCGTCTTCTGCCTCACATCCTGTCACTCTGCAATATCAAAATAAATGCAAACACACACCAGGACAAACAAACATGCAGAGTAAAAACAATACCTCCTTTCTTATTTTATTACCTGGATGTTCCTAACCTTCATTAAAATAATACCTCCTTTCCAATAGAGGTAATAATCAGACTGAATGAGTTCAATTTTTCAATGGACCCAGGCCAAGCCAGTGGCACCAACTTTGGAGCCGGGCCAACCTTCCCATCCTGTCAGTTTCCGGTTACACATCTTCTGCCTCACATCCTGTCACTCTACAATATTAACATAAATGCAAACACACACCAGGACAAACAAACATGCAGATCGAAAACAATACCTCCTTTCCCATAGAGGTCATAATCAGACTGAACGACTTCAAATTTCCTACGTCAGCTATTTCACGCTATTTGTACACTGAATCTTTCCTCACCAAGATGTCACGTCTTTTTTTTCTGTTCACATTGGTATGCAAATTCCCATTACTTATTTGATTTCATTTATGATTTCGAGTTGTATTAGGATTAATGTGTACAATTGATTTGCCTTATTTTGTCTTAGTTAAATTGCGTTATCATTTGCCGATTCTTGCTGAGTCACCATGTATTTGATTTTATACTGTTATCATTTATTGTTATGTATGTACAGGGTTTCCCCCCAGGGATCTTTGAAAAACGCCGGTCAGGCGACATGTACCGCTATCTCACGTTATTTTGTACACTGAATCTTTCCCCACAAAGGTGTTTTAGTTCTCAATTTGTATGTGACTATGGACCAGTAACCAGCTTGAAGGTGAAGTGCATAACAAAATATTTCAACAATCTCAACTTGTGTCTAAAGAATGAAAGGTAAACAGAGCAGTTGCCCCAGAACAAAGAAAGATACACAAAGCAGCACATGATGATAAACAATGCGCTTTGGTCAAGTTGGATGCCTTCTATTTACTACTAAACAAAACACTGAACATTCAAAAGGGTGGATGGCTGGTTGGTCTTTTCTTTTAAATACCAACTACCCCTACCTTTTTAGACAGACATTAGACAAAAGTTTCCAGGCCTGTGCACTTAATGACTACCTCATAATTTAAACTTCTGTACACTAGTTTTGACAGGCTGGACAGCCTAGCACATACCATGGTGAATGATGGACCTAATTTGAATCATTATTACCACATTTCAACCCGATAATCTACTGCGAGTGACAAGACCACATCACACTGGCCCCCGGGCAAATTCTGGCTGCGTGCCTTTTTCAGACTCTCGTACAGCTAAAGATATGATTAGATAGGGAGCCTGGGTTTTGGGTTACAACTTATTACTGGAAATCTTCAATCTTTTGGTGGGCTTTCATTTTCATGACATCACGATCATGTCTGCTTTGTATGACTACACAAGGCTCTGAATAAAGTCAGGGTTGGACAAGTCCACTAGCCTGATTGTCCAGGGCAAGTGAAAGTGCTGATCGGGCAAGCACATGACCTACATCACTTGCAAGTAAGATTTTTCCATGAGCGAAAATTTTTATATTATTTTTCAGTCATGGCATTAACCCTCAAGGCAACACAGAAAAGTAGAGCCAATATAAAATAACTCCTTTGCTGGCAGTGAAAATATACCAAAAAATGTCACTTTAATTTCAGGCAAGTGAAATGATGGTTTGGACAAGTAGATTTTTGTGTACTTGCCCGATAGGACAAGTAAATCTTAGAAAACTTGTCCAACCCTGACAACCGACCCTCCCCACTTGAAAAGGAGTTGAATCTCCATTAGTTTTTGATTGTACAACAGCTGCAGTTTCATAAAGTTTTGCTTGGGGATCAGGTTTAAGTTTTTGCCCAGAAAAGAAGGGTATTCTTCCCTAACACACAACACTTTGGGAAGAGAAATCATTCTGCGTTTGCTGGCAAATGTTTCATACAATAGGCAAATTCATTTTTTCAATACTATGCTTTGTACAATGACATCATCACATGGCTGCCTACATGATGGACAGATGACAAAAGATTAATCCCTCAGTTGAGCCAGCAGCTTCATTTTAAGATCCAGGGTGGCGTAAGTTCATCTGATAGCACTAATTACTAACCTTGGTGGGGATATGCTCAGGATTTGGTGAAACGTTTGTGGCAAGGTCATCTGACTGGCCGAAAATATCATTCAGGGGAGTTTCTATATTCTTAGGCAAAAGGGATAGAGGTTGTCTTTTTTTTAGGATTAAATATAAAGAAAAATGGCCTGCAAAGAATAGTGAAGTTCTCCTAGGTAGAAGAACAGTTACACTTCCTTGCTGGCATGATGGACTTAAGCTAAGTAGGAAGATGAAAGTATTGTGGAAAATGAGACAACGTAGCAAAGTAGTTTTGCTGGTTTAGACTCTAAAGTTCCTGGGTTTAAGTCCCTAGCAGGCTCAAATGTTGCGCCCCTAGGAAAGACAGTTTCCAGGGCACGTTTGTAAAGTTTTGCTTGGGGATGAGGTTTATTTCCTCACTTGACTCATGTGAAAATGAGTACATAGCTTTGGCTAGGAGCATCCTTGGACGGCACATAAAGATGGAGGTCCCACACCAATTTAAAGCATGTTAAAGAACAACACACTTATCGAAAGATACCTCCCAGTGTGAATGGACCAAACCTTAAGGTGGTATCTCACTGCACTTGCGTCAAGCTTGTGTCACTGTCAGTGTGTAATACGTAAAAAGTATGACTTAGAAGACAACAAAATAAATTTGTTCTTTATCTCTGAACTTTGTTGAGTATCTTTCGAACCCAGTGCAGTGCAGTGAGATACCACCTTTCCAGATCAAACCTCTGGTTGACTTCATGGAAAGGTGATACTAGAAGTCACCTGTGAGGTCAATCCTTCCAAAAATGTGGTAAGTCTCTTGATAAATCAATGAATAGATAATAGCACCCACCTCCTCCTGCTGCTTGCCACTGTAGGACATCTTCTTAATGGCCACCACCTCACATGTCCGAGTGTTTCTGGCCTGGAATACACAGACATACATGGTCAGACTCAGGCTCCAAATCTCAGTTTGTTGGGTTAAAAATACATTTGCAAGTTTCATGCAATATGTTAACTATTGTACCAAGCAAAATAAAAACAAGCATATCTTTATCCTGCAATGGTCCTCATTTAATTTCAAGGTAGTGTTTCAAGTCCCGGTATACCCTAAATAAGAACAATTCATCAGTTTTGATTTGGTAGAGTGCAACAACAATGGCAGTACATGTTTGATCTTTCACCACCGCGTCACAAACAAGGTCTTTCTTTACTTGGGCTTAGCTATGAAATCCTTGTCAATTCGAGGTCACAAAACTTGTGGCTTTGACATTACAGCAGGGTGCTTGCCGGCAAAGTTGAGCATCTGGGGCCCCAGTTAAGTTAAGCATCTATTTCTATTCACACAAGAACAATTTGATGACTTATGAAGATGCATTTGTTCTCCAAAATGATGGCATTTGTATTACAGATCAGTGTTCGAAATACCACCTACAAATGCAGATTAGTTTAGGTTGAATTTAAACTGTGTAGGTATTTTTTAGGTCTACCTGCACCTAACCTGCACAGGTCCACATACTGGGTTCATATATATATATACTAGTACAAGGCTCATCAAGTGGACATTTACTAGCTGCATTGACTGCATTGACCACTTATAAGGTACTATGGTGTCTGAACAGATTTTAGTATGATCAATACTTTCTAAATCCTGAGTGGTGCAGGTAATTTCCAATGTTAACTGCACCTGTGCAGGTATGTAGAAAAAAAAGTATTTCGAGCCCTGCAGACATTTTTTTTTACCCTAAGAAAGCATGGAGAAATCCTAAGCTATAACCCATCCTCCCCTCGATTTTTCTCATCCACTTCAAAATGGAAACATTGTTTAAAGACTTCAAGTGACACTCACATAGTAGACAGCACCGAAGCTTCCGTGTCCGATCTCCCGAAGGTCGGTGAAGATGGTTTCAGGGTCGTCCTGAGCGAAGAGGGCAGCCACCTCTGGGTCTGCATGCTTACTGTGACGCTTCATGAGCGGTTTGGATGTAGGCATGCTCCCGTTACGCACACCGTGGGATGGGGGCCTCACCCCAGGGTGGCGGGATACGTTTTGTCCCGCCACTTACGTACCGTTACCATGTAGCTACCTCGGAACAAAGGGTATAGTCCACATTCTGGAAGAAGAAAAAAAGAAAAGGATCGTCAACGACACAATATCGTTCTGATTCACACTTACGTATCCTTATCCTAACTTGTAGCTATTTTGGAACAAAGGGTATAGTCCACATTCTGGAAGAAGAAAAAAAAAAAGAATCATTAATGAATAATGACACAATATTGTTTTGATTCAATTCTTGCAATCACATGTAGACAGTAGATAGTTTTACTTTGATTCTAGCTGCACATCAGTGCCGATATCTTCACACTTCTTGCTTCATATCATAGAGAAGTACATTTGCATATTGAAAAGTAAGGTTTAGGGAGGGCAAAAATTCAATCATACTCCTGCTGATGATGAAAGAAAGGTGATCCCAGTCAATACGGCACTTTGGCACCCGAGCAGTTACAAGACAAAGTTAATCCGTCCTCTTGGTGACACCCGTGATACCAAGAATGAGCTTTCTCCAGTAAAACTGGACAACTTTCCTGATTAGACTGACCACTACTGACCCGACTGGGCAGCATCCAAATGTAACACTGACAACAATATATCACCAGCCAGGACAGCATCCAAATGTAACACTGACAACAATATACCATATCACCAGCAAGGACAGCATCCAAATGTAACACTGATGGTAATGTATTACCAGCCAAGATAGCATCCAAATGTAACACTGACTATAATGTATCACTATGACAGCATTCAAGTATTATACAGTATATGACTAAAACAGAGCTGCATTACATCAAGCATAGGTAAAAACTAAATGTACCATCACATCATTATAGTATTTATACCAAGGTACCACTAGAAGCTTCACAACAAAGATTGAAAGAACTTGATTTCTCTACATGCACCCAAATGTATAAAACAAGCTTCTAGCTAGTGAAAGCAGGAGATACACATACCTATAGACCATCACATTCATCTTGCATTCCCCATAAAAATACTTCTAGGTACACCATGTAAAAATGTTCTGCTATACAAACGATACTACCACTGTTATGAATACAACTGTTCAATCTTGAGACAATATGCTGAGGATATATGATTATGAATCTACCTGCCTGACCCCAGCACACTAAGAGGGACAATCCACTATGAGATGGCAAAACCAATAATCACTGGTGGGAACGTTAGCTTGACCTTGAGTGACCTTGGAAAGCGATGGCCCAGGATTGGCTGGATGGGGTAACCATATGCAGACATGGTCCATTGGCTGAGGACAAACATATCAATACTACAAATTGTGTACATGCTATATTTTTAATTCTAAAAAGAAATGTTTCTTTCCAGAAAACCTACACAAATTAAAAGTATGGGGTTACATGTGGGTTACAGGTCAAGTATTTGGTGTGGAAGACTTATCTCTTGACATCGTTCTAAGTTCTAACATACTTTAATGTGAGTGAGATGGTTAAAAAAATACATAAGTGACTACAGGACATAAGGTACATGTACATTCCACATGCATATACACCTCTAATCTAAAATTTACAGGAGTACATAGTACCCATTAACCAAAGATCATGGACACCTACAAATGTACATATACACCTACCAAATACCTTACGTAAAAGGGCAAACACAAAAACAGGATGCCAGATGACCTCAGTTCACCTGTAATCTACAGTAAACAGAGTAGTTGACAATAGCCTTGAATATGTAAACAGTAAGGATGAAAACCTTGAAGCTAATGCTTTGACCAAGTATTTCTGTTAACATTCTATACATAAAAGGTATCTACAAAACCTTTTCTATCCCTTTTATATTCATGCCCATCAAGTGCAACAACAAAATTTGCACACAATTATTGTTGCAAAAGAAAAGAACTTACCGGTATTTCTATCTTTTAAAATTCTACATTTTGGGTTGAAGTTATCAGAATATTAGCTATGGCTGTATTAAGGAGAATTTGTATTAAAAGCTATCTTGCATAGCAAACAATACCAAAATCATTATATACAACATGTAGCCATGCTACGTCAAGGCATGTTCAGACTTGCAGTTCTAAGGAAATATATGTGCAAGACCTTATTCGATCACTTACATAACCAGTTCGTCCTCTGGGCACATTTAGATGTAAGAAACACAAAATTTTCCAGTACAATCACTACTATCTACCAAAAAATCAAACATCTTCTTGTGTTATAACTTATGCATATACATACCTGACAAACCTCTTGGCAAAACTACCACCACATATGAGCAAAAATCAGCTCCAAACTTCCCATCAAACCAACCTGAATGCGATGTGGCACATGAATCATCTTCCTCTAAGGTACAGAGCAGCCAGTGCAAGTCTCCCCCATGGCAATACCTGACCACATTCTGGAGTTATATATGGGCAGGCCGGCCTATCCCTCTTCCTGTCAAGTCAGCAGACACCTGTCTGAGTAGAACAATTCCTGCCAGTGGTCTGGGACACTTCCACCCAGGAAGTCAATCACCCAAACGGACCAGCGCTATCCACTCAATTCCTGATTCCTCTAACAGCAAGGTGGTCAATGATCCAAGAAGGGAGACTTTGCAGCCGTAAAAAATGAAAAAGATCACAGCTGAAAATTCCAGTAGACACACAGACAGAATGTCCCAGTCTTCGGGCAGTGCTTTGACGGAAGAAACGTTGGTAGCTGCTCCATGACAGAAAAAGGGTGTGGCATCTGCTGACTGACCTTTGACCTCTACTACATTACAAAGCAGGAAACAAATGAAGTTTATTGGGAAATAGCCTTGATTTTTTTATTTCTGCTGGTTTTCAAGAACATACCCTCAAAATAAATTGAATTTCTTAATAATGAACAACCATATATATTTATGAAATTATGTCATATTAAAATATAACTTGGCCTTTTTCCTAAAATGTTCAACTAAATTTACAAATGTAAAGCAGTTACAGTATATCTATGATTTATATATGACCCAAGAATGATATACTGGTAGATGTGTTATTCATCATTGGTAAGATACATGTATAATGGTATCGGCAATACCATATACATAAATATATACACACCCATAGCTTGAAACTTGATACCAGACGTCATCACATCATACAGAAAATAATTACCATATCTAACAGTGGTCAACGTTCTGGTGGACGAATACTTTAATTATGATATACTAGTACTGAGACAGTGAAGGACAGTTACACGAAAGCTGCCAGCCGACTGTACCATAGTCACCTCACCTGAGGGGGGGACAGGATGGCAGGACAAGGCCATAAGTTAGGATTAGACATTTAATGCCTTTTTACTTCCTGAATCGATAGTTGGTGAAACCATGAGACACGACAATCAGCCATCCGTCTAAGTGACTCTGACAGGGGACCCATTTTGGTCAAATGTCAAATCATTCATCTTTCGTAATCAAGATGGGGAACTGTCAATTACACTTCCTGTCGTGACCTTTTCACCCCAGAGTCCCTGGCAGGTACATCCTTTTTACCTGTAAAATGTTTTTACCTTTGCCAGAAGGTTATGTCTTGCTTCTCAACAGGATTTTTCTCACAGCATAGAAAAGGTTTTCCATTTCAGCACGGAAAAGCCACATGGCAAACAGTGCAGGCTTGATCTGGGGGCACCTTCTCCCTAAATATTTTTAAATTCATCATCATTCAAATTCATAGATACTATTTCCTGCATTACGAATGCCTAAAAATCTGCAGACATTTCAGTTTAGCAGCTGCCTCAATGGGAAAAACATTTTCCACAAACAGGTTAACCAAACAAATACATGGTTTACCTGTTTAGTGCAAAGTACAGTACATATGTACCAGTACAATTCATCCATTCAATTGCCAAACAGTAGGTAACCTATAGTAAAGCCAACCTCTCCATCTACCTATTGACATTTTTATGACCTTACGTTCAGCCATTAGATAATCAAACTAGTGGAGACTTTGTTACATGCCAGTATGCATATCAATGTCCTAATAATCATTACAGACTACAATTCCACAATATTGCCAACATATACAGTTTCGTTAGTAAAGCACATGTTGTGTGTTACATACGATATCTACCTTTCATGCCAAACATATGATATCCCTGCCAAAAGATTATAGACATGAGGGCTCGAAATATCACCTGCATATGCAGGTGAGTGCAGGTATAATTGGAGCTGTGCAGGTATTTCTGATGTCTACCTGCACCTAACCTGCACTGGTCCATGTACTGGGTTTTATACATGAATGTCATATGATGTAGGTGTATGTGGATTGTTATTAGCTGCATGGTTCCTGAACAATTTCAGTATGATCTATACTTCCTAAATTCAGAGTGGTGCAGGTAAAATTTGGCTGGTACAGGTAATTTTCAAGGTTACCTGCACTAGTGCAGCAAAAAGTATTCAATCCCTGAGATATCTACCTTTCATGTGAAACAAATGATATCCCTGCCAAAAGATTATTTATAATTATATAGACATGTTTGACCCCATTAAGTTAAGAATTGAGAGATGGACCACACCCTCATACTTCCGTATCAGATGACCACCTGAAATGGTCATGTCAATATTAAACTGCTACATATACATTAGGCGATGATGTAATTTCTAAATCAAGGTTCATGTTGCCAAGGCTACAATAAGTAATTTCTGAACAGACTTTTTGACAACACTGGTGGGGAAAAAGTTGAGGAAAAAAAAGATGAACAATGAAGGAATATCAGTCCATCACTTTGTACATCACTTCCATCACTAATGAAATGAATGAAATACAACCACATCCCGAGAAAGTGACCTCAGATAGTATCTCAGGGCCAGTATTAGTGCTACTGCACGGCAGCCTCGCCACTGTACACATTTTGAAACAAGTGCAAAGGGTCATCACACCCTACTCTATTCAAGAAAGTGTGCTGGGTTCTTTCATTTTCAAGTGTAGATCTAGAGGTTTGATTTTGAGATTTACACCAAGATCCATCATAGGCACATTCGATACCCACCATGTCCCAACGTTGTGCCCTTGGGAAAGGCACTTCACAGGACTTTCCCTTACAGTGGAATGACGACCACAGAGCCTCTTTGGCTAACCTGTCAAATGTGTGCCAAAAAACACACTACGGACTTGGTACGCCAATGTAACATCAGCCAAGAACTGTTAATTCTAATATTTCTATTTTCCATGCCATTCTACATTTTCAGTAGACATATATTTAAAATATCACATCACTGTCATTCTGTAACTAGTGTAAGAAAGATTTGCTCATATTCGTCCTCTGCAGCTATCTCTATTTCACTCAGAAAGGTTCTTAGATCAAGAATGGGAGCTAATATATAAAAGTAAATAAAATTGGGATATACAATGTAAACAGACTCCATTTCCTGGGGAAAAATACTCAATATACGACCTCTTACTTTAATACAATATTTGCATCTCGATGGTCCTGAGTAATCGATTTATAGAGTTGCTATGTTCCTAAGATGCAAGATTGAAGGAGCTTGTTCCCTAGGGGGAGGGTGTGGCATCTTACCAAATGAATAAGTACCGTTTCTCTGAATGGCAGGCTGTCACCTTACATTGTTCCTTGTCTGGATTGTTCACTAATCTGATGGGTGCCAACAAGGCAAAGGTGTGTGTATGTGTGTATGGTGGTAGGGTACTGCCATTGTTTAGGGTACAGATTTAACGGCCACAAGTCAACACTATGCAAATATGCCCTATTTTCTACCACTGGGAATAGGGCGCAATGGTACAAAATTTAAAGGTTCTGTCTAACGGAAAGGTTTTGACAGGTTAATATTTAGCCATTGCATTTGTATGGTTCCAGCCCAAAGAACTGCATGAGACAGTTATAAACGTGAAGTTCCTATCTTAATAATTTCAGTGTATCATTTCCTAATGGTAAAATTTCACCATGTAAACAAAAAATTTTGCTTTGAAGACAGTAAACAAAGAGAATGACAAACTGCACTTCATTCCACAACTGCTTTAGGAGCATTCTCTATAGGACTTTCTGCTATGCTTTTATCTTATAAAATGTAACAGTTCCTAAGGATATGCAAAACATCAATGTTTAGCTGTTCATGTACACAAATGAAGATACAACCTGGCACATAGCTACAAGACAGTACAACCAAGGAGCTTCCATCATTCCTTCAGGATCAACCTAAATGCTTCTTTAAATAGTAAATCTTGCCGCTTTAAAAACACACAGTTAACTGTAACAGTAATTACAGTTGTTAGAGGGAATAAATTAGCAGAGAAGATCAACAAGCGACACTTTCTCTTTGGCCAAAGAGGTTATGCTTTTGATAGAGTGTGCATGTTTGTATGTATGTAGACTAATAGTATACTTCTCAAGAAGCTGAAGATGGATTGTAATGAAATTTGAATGTCATTGGTTCTTACCCCATCGAAAAAAATTATTAGATTTTGGGCTACTGGCGAATTTCCTTGGTACTGCAGCAGAACTTCTGTTTTTGATATCTTGCAATGAAATATTAGTAACTTTAGACCTAACATCTATTGTCGCTTCTCACACCATGACAAACATTTCAAGATTTACAGTAATGTAATCCCTGCAAATTCCTAGTGTTTGAAGTTTTCAACAAGATCTTTCTTGTTTTAAAAGATGCACACTTTGACATAAAAAAATTTCCATTCATTTCTTTGACTATTGCTTCAAATATATGTATTCGTCCTTGGAAACGTCAAGGGGGAACGCAAAGCTAGGGTCCAGTTGACAAATGCATTAAATACTGACGTCATGTTTGTGTCAGAAGAGGTCAATGCCCATTGATGGGGGAGGGGGGCAACTACTGCCTATTTCAGTATTTGCAAATATCTTCAACAATCACCAACCTAATGCAGGGAACACTACGTCACAAAAACAGAGCACAGAGTACAGCTTTCTTCCCTAAAGCTTTGGACTTTGAATGTTTTTTAAACATTTCTATTGAGGAGTGAAAGGTTATCGATGTTGCCACACAGACTTGTTTGCAGACTGGGAGGGTGCCGGTTACAGGCCGATGCCAAATCACACACCAAGCCTAGCGACTGTGCAGTAGTTTATACATGTAATAGCTAAGGATGACCAGTGCATTTCACACAATCTGGATAAACTCAAGACCATTTATGTAATACCATAGATTATGTAACTGATATTACTGCTAGGAAACCATTGATTGATTGATTGATTGATTTTGTCCCCTATATTATTCACCAATCCTCTCCTGAAAACTTTTTGAAAAATAAAATTCTTTCTGTACATCACAAGTAATTAGAAATTATCATCAACCTTTGTTTATTTCTAATCCAGTTTTCTATGGCTTTATCCAAACAAACAAAAGCATTTTAGGTTTAATTAAAGAACATAACCCTTCCAGATTTGGATTTCCCCTTCAATTGAAGATAAAAGATATGCAATTCACTCCAAGTCGGCATACAAACTGAAATCATGCCTTTGCAAAACAAAGGACATAATTCTATAAACACAAACATTTTTTCCACATACCATGACATGCCAAAATGGCAATGACTGGCCAGCTACATACGCGTATGCGCTTGAACAATATATCCTGCTAAAAAGTGACAGTTGGCTTTTGCATACATTGATGCATGCACACACACCAACGGTTCCAACCAACTGGAATAGCAGGACAAGTTACAGTCATTCACATCTCAGTGTGGGAATATGTGCACATCCGAAAAAATCTCAAGCAAACACTTTTTCATCAGAACATGTATTTACTAGAATGATTTCTTCCAGTTGTTGTTTTGGGGTCAAAATACAGGGTGCACCCAATATTGAGCTGTGCACAATACCTTGATATTTGTGTGGGGTTGCATGTGTTAAGGTTAGCCTGGTATCATTGTTACTAGTAGTACAATTCTTTACATTAAAGTGTCAGAAAAAATGACAAAACCCTTGCTGTGTCACCATTGTTTAAGGTTATAGTCAGCTATAGAATGTCAGATTCAAGCTCTGGAGAGAGGCAGTGAGCTTTGTAATTAGTTTTTGCTAACATTCTTCTACAGTTCTAGTTCTACTCATATTCTATGTTGTGCACCCCCTTAAATTTCTGCAGTGCACCTCAATTTGAGTGAAGTGCATCAGTGCACCTTTTCCTCAGAATGAATTTCAAGCCGTTCCAATAGTAATACAATACAACAGAAATATCTGATCACAGTCTAGTCCTAGAACTAGGTCAATGGTCAGAATCTGAGGCGTTCGGGTTACCTACAGCAACAAATTCTTTCAGCCTTGAAAAACGTCTTGCTTCAGTTCTTTGAAATATACTTGAAGATTCTATTATCCACAAACAACTTCTAAACCATATCCGTATCATCGATTCATATTTATCATACAAACAGTCTATTAATTATGTCTTTGATGTTTTTCTAAAATCAAAATGGCTATATAGTTTTAGTCACGCATTCCTGTACATTTCATAATATAGTAGCCTGTATTGAGCTCAAATTCCATCACATCAAAGGACTTTTTAACAAACCAACATCAGTCATTCAATGTTTCACTGACAAGCACTGCACTAAACAAATATTAAATCTCGAATTTGAAAAAAGATGTTGAAGGAAACTATTCAATTTAGTAAACATATTTCAAAATAAATGTATCAAATCTACCACAACATGGCTACGACCAGTGGTTTCGATGATATTGAAAAACATCTGTCGAAATTGTGAAAGGAGCTGAAACTGTATTTGCATAAGCCCGTATCTCAGGGTCAATGCCAAAATTAACTATAACCAAATCCTCCAAGGCCTCTCCTGTCAATGGAAGGTCATGATCAGCGACCTTTCCGAGATTGAGACGTATGTATCTCAACTTAACGGGGAAATACCACCATGACTCATCCACGAAGAAGTCTCTTACCAGGTCCACCAATTTACTATTACATGCTGACAAGTAGATTATATTAATGAAGGCGTGGTCTTCACCTTGACCTGTACCACAACATTCCGCTACGTTGACACCGAGTGTTGCAAATGAAGAAAAACGCGGCGGGGTGCGCCCGCGACCTTCTATCTGCAGTCCCAGTCAGGTGACATCAGACCCCCAGACCATGATAAGATATAGGGTTTGTATGTCCAACACATGGACGGTACCCTTCTTCTGGGTACACACATGTGAACAACAAAGCTCTAGCAACGCCCTAGTTGCCTGACTGGGGTTCCCCCTGCCTAGATCACGGAAAACTCACATCTTCTGAAGGGCTGAGATCAAGCTGATCAGACCTATCCTAGGTGCAGCAGTGTCTGAGGAATGATTGTACAAGGCAGAGTTGGTTTGGCCTGCCCTACGGAAATCAGGAAACGCTAAGCAAGCTTTCCCGAAACATGCACACGGTCCATATGATGACATCACGCCCTAACCCCGCCGCTTGCCCCTGCGGCTGTCCCCAAGCTCAGCCAACCCCCTAAAAACTCCCCATCCCACGCTCGATTCCCACTCGTAACGCCGCCAACAACACCGGAGAATTCAGCGCCCTCCCAGATCACAAACTTACATATGGGTGGGGATTTCTCTTTTTTTACCAGCGCTCACAGCTTGAGTTTTATGCAAGAAGGGTGGACGACGACTCATTTCTTTGACGGATGTTCCAAGCATGATAATGAGAGTAGAAATTCGGCATACTGTGCCGAAACGGGTGGTATTCTACAGGAATCACCGATCTAGAGGTAGGAAAGTTACCTACGGTGCTGGTTGTGGGGTTAAATTGGCTGGTTGTGCTGCAGAATCCGTCCTGTCCAGGCTGGCCACTACTCCTCCCAAATTTTTCCAAATTTACACGTTCAAGATGGCGGCCTCTTGCTCATGCGCAGACGTCTTTGGGCGCAATTGGTGAAATCTTGACAAATGTGTGCGTTTTTATGACCTTCCGTGTAGAGCAAACATCTCGAAACACTCATGTCTGCACATATTTCAACCAAAATCTCATGTTTTTAGGCAGGATAACGAACTGTGAGCTCGTGTCCAGTACGGCAAAGTCTCGTAAAGTCTCAGACAAAAGTTCCGTGAGCCGCCGAGACCGGAAACCTGGACGAGACCAAATTCTAAAATTGCATGGGGATCACAGTTAAGTTAATGATCATACATTCACATATAAATTTACCATTTTGTCCCATTTTTGTATAATTGAATTATTTACGTTTATAGTGAGATTCAAAAACTGAGCATTAAACTCTATATGTTAAGATATTATTCAAATTTTGATGTGATTTGATGAACTTCAATATTATCTGTAAACATCGCACACCCTATTTTGAAAATGCAAGGCACCTAATGACTTCCGCTGTGGCGATTTCTGGGCATTTCGTTTTTTGTTTCGATTATATTTGAGACGATGGCGGCATCTCTGCCCCACTACGGCGAGGATTCCCGGTCGTTTCACGACGGATTTAGCGACGATTCGAGCACGATAGACGGCGACGAGGACAGGGAGTTCGACAACGAGTCCGACGAAGGTAGGACGTGGGGAAGTTCTCGGGGGTAAGGCCGTAGGGCCACCGAGAATTTTGGGGGCGGGTTGGCGCCCTGTGTGCTGCCATGCACACGCGCCCTTGTACCTCCGCTCTGTGTTTACAGAAATTTTACCAATTTCTCGCCTTTGTTACCTTAGATACAGCCGCCATTTACGTCCCTGTGTCGTGGATAGTAAATTTTTGTTACCTGTGGACCAAAACTCGTAGAAAACGCGTCTACATAGACAGAGGGTTGCCAGTTCTTGTTCCAAAATCATATGGCCCTGTATCAAAACAAGAGATCCGCACCACATAGATTTTCAGCTGTAGAATTCAGCACCTGTCCTCCAGAAGTTACGATCCGCGGTGTGTTTGTCTGACAAAGATACGTAGATCATACCTGTACCTTCACATTGTTATGTATTTGTCCAGAAACATGGGACAATAGGACAAACAAATTACCAGAACCCTTTTGATTCGTGTGATACCTCCGGTATTGTTGAGTGGGAGTCTGGAATAACTAATTTTTAGTGTGCTTCTTTATGATCATTTTCACTACCTTTAAGACTTAACGTTAAACATAATTTACCAAAGGTGAGAAACGTGTGTTTTATGATTATGTAATCAAATGCATAGAAGTTATTAGTACATGATATTTCGGATATGTCATAATTTGCCAGATTCAGATACATGTATATCACGACTGTCATCAAGCAAGAATTGTCACAAGAGCAATTCAAATGTCTGAATCCGGTGTTTGAAATTTGACAGCAGGACACTCTGGTTACGGGAAGTGCATTTGAACTATTGAATGGAAGCCTGTGCAATACTACTGTATTACTAATACTAGTCAAATGTCTCAGAATTAGTCAACAAAATACAAAACATGTATCTTATTGTGTCCATGCTGCTTTCTTTATGACAAACAATTACTTTTCAATCATAATATTATTTATGCACTTGTATTTAGCTGTGAATGCAATTACAAACTGCTTGCTTCCATGAAACCAAGCAAAAGAGGCCATATACACCTGGACATGTTTTAAGCTTGGTGGATACAAGAACTGTTTATAAGTCGAGCCTTCACCTTTGACCTTGCCGCATGCATACTTAAGTTGAAATCATGAACTTAAAATCTCAGTTACTATCCTACTAAGTCTACTATGAAACTTGTTGGTTTGAACGTCAATGTCATGATGAGATGATGTCAAAACATGTGAAGATGGACACGAGTAAGATGTTTCCTATTGCACAGATACGGAAGATGCCAGCGAGACAGATCAGGTCAAGAGGGAAGAGCAGCACACAGAGATGAAAGAACAGTGAGTAAAATTCTGTAAATACACAACACAGTGCTGAAATCCTTTTTCCCAGGTGGCAACCTGAGCCAGGTTGCAGCATCAACGTTTTAGGTTGCCCCACTTCCGACTCATTACTTTCTTCAAATCAGCTACTTGTCTTTTCTTCCCAGTTACATGTAACTACTCATTTTTTTTTGTCATCAAAAGATAGATACAAAAACTTATGCACATAGATGAGGGAAAAGAGCTGTTCCAACTGCAAAATTTCAAGTTGTGCACTGTGCTATCTGGGTTGAAAATTAAGTTGCGCTTAACAGAATGTGGTTACAAGTAGGTATATGGAAAACAGCAACAGCTGCCAAAGATGAAAATCTTGTCATACTCGGAGTAATCATCAATGTTTGGAGAAATGTTCAAAGAATTTTAATATTTCTCTGGTTTCTTGTGCATTGAAGTGTTGTGTTCTGATTTTTTTCAGGGTTTACAAGGAAAAACTGGCACACTTGAAGAAACAACTGGAGGAGCTCAACCAGCATGGTACATAATGTTGTTATAATATTAATGCTAACTTAAGTTCTATGGGTATGATTATAAATCAGTTAGCTGGAGATTTGCCACTCATGTAACACAATTTTTTTGTCAGGGATGGCAAAATGCACATTGAGATTCAAGTTTTAAAAGTTTTCAAAAGACCTTGTTTATACAAGTGCGTGAATAGCAGAATTGCATATCTGGGAGCTTTAAGTTAAAACTATTCAGTATTCTGGATCCAAGTCAGTCGTGAAGTGGTTGTTGTGCTGAATAACCTTTAAGAGTACAGCCTATTTTTCTACACTTCTCACTGCTGTTTTGATAGTAACCTATATGCTGTAAGCCTGTAACCTTAGTTTAAGAGTCAGGATGTTGTTTTTGCCTGATCCTTTGGAGGTCAGCAATCAGACCTGAGCAACATCCCCCAATGCTCAACCCTTGCAAGACGAGGAACAGCAGACCCTAAACCGGATAGAGAGAGAGAGAGTCGCTTACCATGATACATCATGGCTTGTAGCTTGAAAAGAGTGTTACAGAGCCTATAGAGACATGGCTAACACTAAGTAACAGGAGCAAGGCATATTCTAGATAAGACCTTTTGAAAACAAGGTTAAATCTTCGAGCTTATGCCACATTTTGTTGTTTTGTTAGCATCGCATCCTGAGTACATGCGGAGGTTAAAGAGACTGGAAAACCAGAACAAGGAGAGAACTTGGATGGCAGAAATCATCCAACAGTTTGAAGTAAGTAGATGGCAAACTGTAAATGCAGAAATGTTCGCGGTGGTTTTATGTTTGCGGTTTTCGCAGTGACGACTTCACCGCGAACTTAAAACCCCAGCGAACATGAGACTGCAGTCTATGGGGCTATCGCGAACTTGAAACTACCGCAAACACTCCATTTTCCCGCAACCACAAAAGTAAATACCCGCAAAATAAATGTCTTTACAGTTTTCTTTACTACTAGCTTATCATTCATTACATGATATAGTATAGGAGGAAAAAGCATAGACGGTGTAAAGTTATAACCACTCAATGCATTACTCATCCAACTGTTTTACTAGCAGGGTTTAAGAATCTTAAGAAATGTTTAGATAATTTTTTTTTATCAGGCATTGTTCAGTTTCTTGTGTTCGTTTGAATAATGACAGCAACTTAGATAAATTGAAAAGCCAAGATTTGCTTATTAATCAACCTGTCTTTCCTGTTAATGTGTTATTCCATTTTACTGCTACAGATAGAGACAGTTGAGAAGCAGTACATCAAGGAGAAGAAAGATGCTGTCAGAGAATTTGATGTGAGTTTCTCTTCTTTATACTTGCAGCATAACTTATGGAAACATGATAAAGACTTAAGTCATATACAGTAGAAGTCGCTTATTAGGGAAGGCCATTTGCCAGCTAAATTTTCCCGTCTAACCGGCGTTCCCGATTAAAAGATGTTGCTCGAAATGACCCGAGTGGGATGGGGGAGGGGGGCATCGGTGAACGCATCGCACGCATTGACACAAAGAATACAACACAATCATTTCTACCACAAATAATCAAGTCCATAATTTCATTAAACTCCACAAATATACTTATTAGCCACTTTCAGCTTCAAATTTATCTTTTATCGGTACTTGTGATATAATTTGTTATCACATTTTAGTGTCGAAGAACGAATCGCGATGCATCAAAAGATCTGTTACGTTTCGTCTATACCGTATATTCTCGAATAAAGTACGCACTTTTTTAACTTTTCAAAATTGAAAAGGTGCTACAAGTTGTTGCCAAAGTTGGGGTGCGTACTTTATTTGAGGTTACTGCACAGATAAATGGTAAGAAAAGCCTAAAATAAAGCAAGGTGGAGCTACACTTCTAGTAATGTTTCAAAACATACACATTGTTGTTGTCTTGAAGTTGTCTAAACATGAAACAAAGAAATTGTCTTAACATGATTTACATATTAACAGTGGCATTTGCATACAATCCTTTTGAGTTAGTGACTTTGACTTGTACAACTGGTTTTGCCTGATTTCTTCTACCAGTTCTCAGTGATTTTTATAATTTGCAGCAGGCAATTCACAAGTTTATAGAGACAATGACAGTGTAAACCCAGGTTATTTTATGCAAAATGACCTGGGGAAAACATCATAAATTCGAATTTATTTAGTTAAAGGTCTGTTCAAAACTGGTGGAGAAGGGGTGCGTACTTTATTTGAGTTTTTCCATTTTACCTTTCAGTCCCAAAGATCTGTCTAAGACTTGTCCAAAAGCAGGGGTGCGTACTTTAATTGGGGTGCGTACTTTATTCGAGAATATACGGTAGTATCGGCTTGAAGAAAACAAAGAAATTAACACTGCTAAAACACGTTAAGCTACCGAAAAAAAACGAGGTACATATGCAAACGTATTCTAAATTTGCCAAATGAACAATTGTTTTGATTAATAGAGGACTGATAAAGGGTACAGTGCACGCGCTTACTACGTAAGATTTGTCGACATGTGATACACAGACGAAAAACATCGCTACGTTGTAGGACGAAAACGCTCTTGGTTTTCAGACAAACTTTATGTACTAGGCGAAAATACTCATGACTAACGCATAAATAAACTGTTAATCTTCATATCTACAAATTTTCCAGTTACGATGTCCACAGATTACACTGAAATTTTGCCACAGTCGACAGCGTCATTTTCAAAACATTTCCATCACGAAAACAAAGATGGCGGACGCGGCGTCATGTGTAGTATCCCATGATTCCCTGCGGTATCCGCCGGGCCGCGCGCTAGCGACGTAAATTGAATAGAAATCGCGGCCTTTTCGGACTCAAAACAGACAGTTTTTATACTTTTGGCGATCTGATATCTTTATACGGGAAAATTTTGGTTCATTCCTGCTGATTCTGGTGATTTGTTTGGCATATTTCGGGGTTGTAACTTGAATTTTTTTCCCGATTAGCCGATTTGGGCTTTGCAAATATGGGGTGCTGTAAACAATAGCGCCAATGGGAAATGGTTTTGGATTTCAAAATTCTTTGCAACTAACCGATTTTTGCGACTAAGCGTATTGCAAATAGCTGGCTTCCACTGTAGTATACTTTAACCTCTAACTTTTAGTCAACAAGGATGCTTATACAGTGTACTGTGCTAAGGGTGTGAAACTTAGTCAATAACTGAATAAGAACACTTTTAACCATATAGGAAGAGTTTATTCATGCATGTTGTACATTTCTTTTTTTTCAATTACACAATATCAAGTTTATATGCAATTAGGACATATATATTTATGTTGCATTGATATTTTTTTTTTCCTTTATCTCCTCAGGAAGAGAAGATAAAACTGAAGGAAAGCCTGATTCAGGAGCTGGAGGAGAGAAAAAGAATGATTGAGAGTGAGAGGAATACTATGGAACTGACTGGAGGTACAAATGCATACTTCTTCTTGTCTTAAGACATATGTGGTACTAAAGAATGTCAACGGATATTGGAGATTTCTTTTTCGCAACTAGAATGTGTCTTACCTGCTGACGTTTCGATGTCTGTTAGACATCTTCCTCAGAGCTTCTAACTGAAGTTCTACTTCTTGCTGCTATATGTAGCCAATTTAGGCAGCAAGAACACAATCCCAAATGTGGCTAATTTTGTCACGGGTCATCACTGGGATGACTTTTCTATCCAGACTGGCTCTAAAGAATATCATGAAAATGATTTTCACTTATCTAACATGTAAGGATTAATGATTCACATATTAATGTGTCTTTGTCTAACACTTTTAGAGTTGATATGATTATGAAAGGGGAAAATAATGTGAAAAGAACAGTCTGATCACCCCTCTTGAGAGTTTGCAATGGAACATTCCTGATTGGATTATGGTTGATTTCAGATTCTACAGAGGTCAAACCAGTGCTGACCAGAAAGCTGAGGAGAAGACCCAACGAGCCCCTGCCCATCCCTGACAAGAGAAGGAAACCCTCTCCTGATATCCTTTCAAGTTTATGCACCATTTACTGTAAATTTGTTTATTATTGCAGGGATTTAATTTCATGACACACATGAACAGCCATTTTTTTTGCAGTGTGTTTTGTTCCCATTCAAAACTTTATTCACAGAATGATGATTTTGCACTTGAGAAATTCCACAAAAAGTGCGACAATGAACCCACCCAAAATTTCAAGATTCACACTATTCCCTATATTGCCTAGCAATGTGTCAGTTCTTTTGCACACATTAAAAGACATGTTTAGCCCAAGTAGTAATAGTCCACTGTGTTCTGGTGCTGCTGTCATCCAAACACAAAGAAAAGTCAATTTCTGGATACTGGAGTTTTTACCTTAGGCAAGAAGGTTATGTTTTCAGGTGCTTTTGTCTGGTTGTGGATAGCATGACTCGAAAAGTCATGGATGGATCTTGATGATATTTGGTACATTGGTAAGGGTTCATCAAAGAAAGAAACAATTAATTAGATTTTTGGCCCACAAAGTGACTTTCTATGGCACTGCAGCAAAAGCTCCAGTTTTGATATCTTTTTAATCAGTTGTTTTCTTGATATAGTAAGTTTCCTTAACAGTTGCCTCACTAGGTGCTCCGCAGCTGAACTTGTTGTTGTCTGACGATGACGTGCTGGAAGACCTCAGGATTGTCAACAAAGTTAGTAAAAAAATTGTTTTCTCAACAGCTTGTTTTCCTACGATAGATTGCAATTTATGATCACGAGAATCATAGCTGATGTTGCTTATGTGTTAATAAGTTTAGGTATGATATAATTCAATGATATTAATAGCATTATGGTACTAGCTATAACGGTTCTAACATCACCTACTTCCTGTTATTTCTCCAGGGGAAAGTCTCATCAAAGAAATCAATACGTAAGTTGGAATTGTTTTCCTTACCAAATATTGATTTAAAGATTTCTGCTTGACCCCTTGTATAGAGATTTCAGTGTTATAGTGTTGCCAGGTCATCGGCTTAGCTTTGCTAGTGAAGATTTTAAAAGTACTAGGAAGATTACTTGTAGTATCTGAAGATGACTTGCCAAGATTGCAAGTTGTTATGATTTCTGGAGAATGTAGTATCGTAGATAGTTGTTTGGGAATTCATTAGACCAGCTTAACACTGTGGGGGAAAAGGAGTCTAAAAGCAAGCCTTAAAGACCTTTCTGGCCAGAATAGTTCTGAAGACAACCAAAGTATGCTTGATCACTGTGCTATGTTCTGAAAACAGCAAGTCATTGAGGTACAGTGCAATATAGCAGTAGATTTTTAGTGAATATATGCCCGACTTTTGTGATTTTGAAATTTGACTACCTTCAAGCGATCAATATATTCAGCTAACGGTCAATGATAGTTTGACATCTGCTTAAGGAAGGGTATTTTGGTACTTAAGTGTATGAATGAGAGTTCTAATCTGTTGTGGTTTCGTTCGCATCTCCAGACCTCAGTCCTCCAGTTAGCCCCCCCTCCCCACCAGTCAACAGCTTTGATGCACGGATTGAGGAAGGCAGACTCTTCTATGACAAGAAATGGTAGGCTGGCCAGTCCTTGTAGTTTAATGATCTCTACGTCTTTTAGGCATAGAGTTTAGAAATGTTGATAACAGGCCATCTCATGCCAAGTTGAAAACCTCCAAAACCTCATTACAAATTTGCAACTCTCAGGCTAAGTCAATCTAAAGGAAGCTGTAAAATATCCTAAGTGTGGTACAGTGAAACCTGTCCGAGCAACCACCTGGCGCAGGCAACCACCTGCCATCAGAGGACACATTGAAACAGTCCCGTCCATTTTTACATAGTTAAGACCCCCTCCCAAGCAACCACCTGTCTTCCCCAACCGGCAACCACTTTTTTTACAGTCCCAAAAGGACAGTCAACCTGCCCCAACCAACCAAAATTGATTGACAGCAGCTAGCAGCCATTTTATATGAAGAATTATGTACTAGGCACAGTTACCCTGGACTTCTTTTCTTTATGTAAGGGAATATCAGTCAAGCATATTGACAATGTGCACCGTGCAAAATGATTATCAGTGAGAATTTTGACATACTGGTAGAGAGATTGAAAGCACTTGTTTGGGCTGTTCAAGGAAACAGACAACTACAAAACAAACCATGTTTGATTGTTAGACAAACCCAGCTCTGATTGTTAAACAATGGTTTCTTGAAATTTGTTTACATAACAGCATGGGGATTGAAAACTGTGCATCTCTTGTAGATATGTTTCCTGAGAACTAACTGAAAGGTGTATATCATGCGAACCGTATCATTTATTATTTTTGTTCGCCAACTGACCAACTTGTCGGGAGCAACCACCTGTCCTCGGCAACCATTTTTGCTCGGTCCCTTGAGTGGTTGCTCAGGACAGGTTTGACTGTAGTTCAATGACAGAGTTAGTTCACAGTTTGCACTGTGGATAATATGTCAATATTCAAGACACCCCCACCCCGGGACAAAAAACAAAACACATCTAGACATGTGAAGACAAGAATTGTTAACAAGTTAGTGGCCTTTACCTTTTACATATTACCTTTTACATATTATGATTAGTGAACAGTCTAAGGACTGAATTTGAGCTGTTATTTTTGATAGTATAGTGTAGATGCACATAATGTTTACCTGGCCTTTATCCCTCTTTACTCAGGGAGATAATAACACGCATATACGTACACAGAACAATGTGTATTGACTTCGGTCCCTACCTCCAGACTACGATTTCTCCACGCAGGCATACTAGTGGTGGGAGGTCTAAAACATTATTTATGACTGTGTACAAGAATTGTAAAATTTGTGGTGTGTTTCCTGTCTTGTAGGTACCACAGAGGCCAGACAGTGTACGTGGAGTCTAAAGAGAACGGGAAAACCAGCGGCACAATCAGCTCAGTCGGACAGAACGAGGTGAGAACCTTGACTTTCAAAATGGCTGTCAGTGTTTGAGCTGCTCATCCAAGGAGAAAGGCGGTAGAATCAGAGAGTTGGGCTCCACCTTCTGATACCGGACACTGGACAGTGCTAGTTGATGACCACTTGACCTGTGGCCTCTAGGCAGCAGGAGCTGTACTTTTATCATTTTTAGATTCAATAGCTTTCAAAGAATAATTCTTCAGTGACTCTTGAAAACACGTAAGACACATACCTCCAAATTTTCTTGATTGAAGAATCATTCTATTAACTTACTCAAACGTGACTGATGAACCTCTTCAACGATACCTTGTTTTGATTCTCCAGGTTTGGGTGAGAAGATTGTCAGACAACTCCAAGTTCCGAGTCTATGTCAGCCAACTGCAGAAAGGAAAATACTCCATCCGCAAGAGAGCAACATAGCCTGGGATTTTTTCATCAACCAGCATAATTATTTTTGGTACCACTATTTGCAACAATCCACCCTCAAGCTGTTCAAAAAAGCCCTAGTTTCCCCCACGGAAAAGAAATGGAACAATCCAATGCAATTCTGTCTTAACAGTGTTACAAATGTGTTTGTCAAATTGGCAGATATTGCAGATATGGATTGCTTTGTTGGTGAATAGGGGAACTTTTTGGACTGTTTGAGGTATTCTGGATTGTGAACTGTTTCCTATGAGATAGAGCCAGCATTATAACATAATGTTTCTATCAGCATGTTTTCTGCACACTTCTCAGTTACTGACAAGACCAGTTCAGTCTAGCATGTTGAATTGTTAAGTAGCTTCCAGAGTTATGTTTTCCATTTACTCCAGAACAGCATATTTCTACTTCAGCCATATGTCTCAGGTTCGGTAACAGTGGATTCATCTCATTCCAAAGAATTAAAATAACATGGCAAAGAAAGAACTTAGGGATGCAAAATATGGTTAGAAATAAAATTATTCAACCCCTTTTAACTTTTCAGTGTTCTTGTTACATGAAAAGTGGTTCTTCTTTGAACTATTGATGCAAATTAGAAACATTGATAATTACACAAAAGCTCTGTGAAATTCATTGTTCAAAGGTACTCTACTCATGCTTGTACAAAAGATGCCTTGTCCAGAAGTATTTATTCATACTCTTTTTTTGAGTTTGCAGTCATAGTTTTGCAAATAAGATCAAGCTGCATTTGCTCAGTTAACTCAGTTTTTTTAAAGAAATGGTTCAAATTCCATTATACTGTAATTTCATTTTGAGAAAAACATCAAATATTTTAGGGATATAAATGATATTTAGGGAATTAATAATTTTGTTTATTGTACATTTGCAAGTGCAAGGAATGCAGTTCTTTTGCAATGACTTCTGGTCTTAGTAAGTTATGGAAAAGAATGCACCGTAGATGTGTGTGTTGACTTTTCAAGTATTCTCTTTCCCATGCATATGCTAGATGACTTCTGCCTGTGTACATTTTTTTTCCTGTAGATAAACTGAATACATGTAATAGACGTACAATAGTATTAGTTCCTTAACTGTGAAGTAAACTCTTGTGCTGGCTCTTCTCTGTGGAAACTCCATGAGACAAAGGACTCAAAGATGTCCATACCTCAAGAGTAGTTTTATTTGTACATAGCGGAAGATTTATACAATGAATTTGTACATTCTTTGATTAGATAGTTTTTCCTGACATTCCAAGGAGAGAATATATTGTGTGTCCATCTGAGTTTATTGTTACGGACCTTTCAGTGTCAGGTTTCATAGCACCATTTTTTATTGTACAAGGTGCTACAAAAGTGCTACAGTCCCCCTGCCGTAGCATTGTCATGTATCAGATTCAAACAAAAGTACTCTCTACCCCAGAAAGGTAGCATTTCTTCACAACATTTTTTTTCTTGGTGGAATACTGTAAAATAAGCAGAAATTTCTACAGTCAAGTCGACACTGAATATTGTCCTGTTTGCTATGCATGTAACTTAACCGGTACTTCAAGTGCCACATTTGTACATGTTTAACCAGGCCAGCAAGATCTGAAATGTACCAATGGATCGTATGTTAGAAACAACATTTTGGTGCAGAAAATGCTGAACAGATCAGCTATTATTGGTATTTGAAAGAAGTGTTACTTTATGAACCGGATTTTTCTTGCCACCATCATTTTCATTTTCCTGAAAAAAAGTTCAATTGTATTGTTTCTTCAAAACCCTTTCCTTAAAAGTGAAATATGTCAAAGAGAGATGAACTTGGCACTACATCACAACCACACTATTTTTCTGGGTCCTAAATGAAATTTTTGCATGGTAACCCACCTTTCAGACTGTATAGATATACCAGTGTATGTATGTATGTACGAAATACATGAAGAGGTCTTTTTGTATCAGCAAGATTTTATTGTTGATTCAGAGGATGTGCCAAGCACAGTTGGCTTACAGATACCAATGTTTTCCTTGTTAACCACAATAATTTTTTCTGGTCACATTTTATCTTTGCTGTTCAAAAAAATCTGACAAATCTGCAGGTTGACTTCAGAAAAACTTACTTTGATTTTCTTAGGGCTAAGTTCTACTGGTAAGGCTTAGGCCCTATTTCCAAACCGGGGCCCGTCCGGAATGTTTTAAGAAACGAAAAATTAAAATGTATACCTAAAGATATACACAAATTATGCCCATGAATCTTATTTTTTTTATTTTGATGTATTTTATATCATACTTTTTGTTCCCGAAAGCTGTCCGGTCAGGCCCTAGTATAGAAATGTGACTTAGGCCTAAACTTGCTAGGTAGATAACAAAGCAACAAAGTGTTGCATACTTGAAGTTTGTATATGTAACCAACCATCTACAAAGTCTTGCTATTGTAAATTACTGCTAGTGTCTGTTTTCCTGTCTATTGTGTCTTCCTGCAATAAATTAACGACAACAATTTGTCTCTCTGATACCATTTCATCAACATCACAAGGTAGTTGCTACTCAGAGACCAGTGGCCATGTGGTAGGGATTGTTGACTCGGAACCTAGAGCACAGAGTTTGAATCCTTGACAGGTCCTTATGTTGCGGTCTTAGAATAGGCACCAATTTCGTCAGTCGACTCTGATAGGCTGGTCCTGTGTTTCAGGAGGTCCTGTGTTTGAGGACAGTCACACCTCAAGCATGTTACAAAAATTATGTGTTTTGCCATGAGGCAGTTCACTGGGTATGCAATAGAAACAAGGTACAATTTAAAGAAGGTAGCAAGTGTTGCTAGTCTGCTAAAGGGTGTACATGTGTCTACATCAAGCTACAGATTACAAAGTCTCCCACTCAAGGCAAAATGATCTATTTCTGACTTAAGTGAAAGAACCAACATAACTTCCTGAGGCTGAAGTGCATGTACATTAAATTCAGTCAAACCCCAATTTTCCACTAATGCCTGCCTTCTATTATGGCAGAAGATGATACCTTTAGTTTCATCTGTTTGAATGTATCTCCAGAGCATGTACAGGACCATATCTGTAAGGAATCTTGTAGGAATGATGGGACATCAGCTGGTTTTGTCTGTAGTTGGTTTATTCTCATCCTTGGGGACCATCAGGTACACTTTGCCTGACATTACCACCTGTGGAAAGAAATGAAATGTGTCACAATTGATAATGACCATGCTGACACATGATTATGGAAGGCCATAGCTCTCACCATAGGCTTGGAAACTGTGATCTTCATTAGGTATCCTGCATAGTTCTGCAGTTGGTAACCTTGCTTCTGGAACAAGAGGTCATGAGTTTGAATCCCAGCTGTTGTCTCTTATACAAGTTTCATGCTATCTACTCAAATACATGTAGGTCCCACTGCCTAGGATGGGACTTAAAGCCAGGGTCCACCGTTCATTGTACTTGTTGATAAGGGCTAGGGGAATTTCGCGGTTGCAATGAACTTGTAAATACTGTGCATAGTTTAGTGTGTGTCTTCCATGTGACAACTAGTGGAAGATTAGCTCTTTGGTGAGTTTGTCTAGTTTGATGATCACTTTTATTTTCATAGATTCTATTACACCACCCAGAGAGAACCCTTAAAAGTTACAGTATGCAGAAGGAAGGTAGGTGCATTCAAAAACAATGTTCACAACCAAATCATACTGTGTAATACAGGTTTTCATATGCTCTGACCTTAGTGGTGCCTGTAGCTGTACATATGGTTGAACACACCACCACACTCTTCCTTATGTCCAGGATCTCCACTGCTGCTGTTACAGACTCATTCACATACACTGCAGAGGAGCATAAGTGATTTAGATTTCACCATTTGTATATGTTTTAGTACAGCATCCATGTATCATTCATTACAGCATCCATGAATATAATTTTTGCAACACTTTCCTAAGCACATGCTTCTTGCTTCCAAAGATCATTTAGTCCCATAAGGGCAATTACCAACTGAATGGAGAGGCCCTGCATGCTGTTGTCCATAAGGCATAGGCAGCCTATTTTGATTGTCAGAACCCCCCATACAGACCCTTAATGGAAAGTAAAGTGTTTCTCTTACTTCTCAATTGATTTTGTTATTGTTACTCCATGTGTGGAGAGTGCAAAACAGAAAATACATGTAAGTAGGTAACAGATGTTAGAAACGTACATGGAGCAGGAAACTTGATGTCCTGAGACACGAATATTGCACCTGGCCCTGGAAGTTTGGTCCCCAGTACAGCTGATATCAACCTGAGAAAACCACATTAATGTCAGTGCTGAGAAGACTATCAAACTGTCTGCATTCCATTTTAGAAATATCAAGTAATGTTAAAAGTAAACTTGAAACCAAATGTCCCCATAGAAAAATAACCAACCCTGAATATAACTATATTCCTTTAAGCAATCAACTTTCAGTTCATGAAATAAACTAGTTAAACCTCCTTTGAAGACTTCTAGAAGCACCGGTATTATCTGAGGAAGAAGCGCTGCATCACGATTTTCAACATGGGAAAGGTTCTCTAATGCCGGGGGACAGTTGCAAGAGTTGATGATCCTACGCCATTTCCTGCATTTTTAGGGGTTCTATCTGGCATTTGACCTTGTGTGTATGTTTAAACTTTAATACGGGTTACGAAGAATTTCTTGGTAAAGCTTAACAGTGAATTCGGGATAACAAATAACGATTAACGTTGAATTAAAACAACCATTAACGCTTCACGAAGAATATACCGATAACGCTTAACGTTGAATTAGAGCGGGTCAGTAACGATTAACGGTGAATTAAAATGGCTCGTAACGCTTAACGGAAAAAGGCATGCAGACCCTCCTACAAGTCTGCCAAGGAGGCTGGAAGAAATCTAGTAAAGACACACGCCTTTAAGTACAACAAATCTTCATACAGGTAGAAACTTTAGAATACATGTATCTATGCCTGATGTAATGTTACTGTAAAACATTATACACGATTTCCTGCAAGATTTCATTCAGATCTGATCAAAAGTTTTAAGCTCTTCAGTCATTGTGTCATGACCGAAAGAGTAAATTCTTCAAATCCTAAGATTAACACAACGCTGTGGCTATTGACACACTCAGTCAGTGTGCCAATAGCCAAACAGGCTATTGACACACCGAGATGCCAGTCAGCCAATCAGAGCTTGTAACATGCCTTTCCGGCAATATTTTACACAAGCAATAGTTGATTAGACATTGTTCGGAAGATTAGACATTGGAATCTTTGAATCTTGGAATGAACGGACGTATTCAAGTTATGCCCTACATCTAGATGCCTAATAATACCGCCGTCATCGTGTATGAACGACTTGGCGTAATGGGTAAAGCGTTGACCCGGCAATTCATGATACCAGCTCCGACCCGGTTCGAGTCCGCGCCGGGGTTTTTTTAACTTTTTTTTTTTTCAATTTTTCTTGTCCCTTTTTAAACATCCATTTGATATAAGAATATTTTATATATAAACAACTTTTAAAGTTTCTGTTAACAATATAAACCAAAAATAACACTGACCACAAAACATGTCATAATTTTCGGCCGTGTGGTTCCGGCGCTATCGGCAGCGACTCGGAAGAATATTTCTTTCACATTAAAATTAATGGAGGTAAAACAACAACTATAACTTCGCTTCCTTAGTGATATAAGTTTTGAGGCCGAAAATTCTCCAATATGGCAGGAATTCGTCGGTAAACACAGCTGAAAACGTGTTCCTAACCGATCCAACATGGCTGCCATGATCACATATGCGGTGACAGTAAAACTAGCACCCTATATGATAGCAGATTCCGATGTTTAAAATTGTGCCGTAAACACGTGAAAAAGATCGTATTTTGGGTTGATAATGAACACATGATGCCATTTGTATTTTTCAGAGTGTTGATTGTCAAATATAATCGTAAGATTTCCTCATTTTAGTGGTTTCTATCACTGGGTGTGTCAATAGCCTAACAGGCTATCGACACACTCAGTGTGCCAATAGCCTAAACAGGCTATCGACACACTCAGTGTGTCAATAGCCTGTTAGGCTATCGACACACTCAGTGTGTCAATAGCCTCGCTCTTAACACAAAACACCCCGTTTTGTCAAAAAAAAAAAACTGAGTGATTGGTAAACATCACCCGTTGATGAGAACACCATGGACGATGCAGCGCCCAAAGCGGGTTGTTTTTGCGTATTCCTCGTCCAGATGAAGCGGGTTCTTATCCCCACACAGCGACGAGAAAGTCAAAACGTCGTCTGCAGTGAAAGTCTTCGTCAGTTCCGCAGAATCGCCAGTCTTAAAATGGTACGCCCTGCAGGCAACGATGCTTCGAATGGCCTTGGAATGTTTTGCTGTTAACGATCTGTATAAAAGACTGAACATTGTCCGTAGGGGCGACGACAGGAACATAGACTACGGTAAAAATGCTAGCTTCGGACGGCAACAGCAAGCTCCAAATTTTCCCGCGGCGCCATGTTGGGGTGAAAGGTCATATAGTCGATTTTGGAAAGCCCATTTATTCTAAAGGGGTTTATGCAAAGCAAATGACATGTGAAATATCAAGAATTACTTATTGTGTCTACAAATTTCTACAAATTACTAAAAAGCAAGCTGATGATTAAAATATGGTCTTATTTTTTCTTTCTATCTAATGGTAAATATTTCATTTGATGAAAATAAACAGATAACAAAAAAAAGAATGACCACTTTATCTAATGCGATATTCCTGTTAGAGATTGCGTCACCACTTACAAAGTTTATAGTTCAAGGAAGGTCTTTCAACTTTCATTGACTAATGATTGAGCGTCCTTGGCCAGTCTTACACATTCCGGAAAACGACAAGCGAATTTACGCGAACAATACTTGTTTACAGTGCAACTTGGTTCATAGTAAGTGGACGAAGCAGCAAATTATGTCGTCCGATTCTCTGGTGTGTTTGAAGGATTTTGAGAAGTACGCGAAGGAACACCTCAACAGGAACGCATGGGGGTTCTTCTCTGCAGGAGCGGAGGGGTGTCAGACACTGAGGGACAATGAAGAAGCCTTCAGAAGGTATTAAACTGTCTTCTAGGAAAGAAATACTCCTTTGTTCTAGGGAATGTCTATGATCCATCCAGGATTGCGGTTTTTCCATGGATCATAATATGTTCCAGATAAATGATCTTCCCAATGTTTCCCTATGTTCGGGTTGTTGCAGGGGATTGGGAAACTAAGAAGCCTATGGACGGACATGGAAAAAACACACCTTGACACTTTGGATGCAAAGGCTCAACTCCGCTTAATTTGAAAATCTTTGAAAGCCGCACCTACAAATGATTGCACAATGCTATTCAATGTCAAACACCCAATCTTGTCCACAGGTGTGGACGTCAACCGTCTGTAATCTAAAAAACCTACTTGCGCCATTCTACACTCTGTATAATAGTTGTCATCGTTGACAGCAACAGCCTTATTTTCAGACTCCGTCTCCGACCACGGTTCCTGCGAGACGTGTCAGTACGAGACATGTCCACCACTCTCCTGGGACACAGAGTAGACATGCCCATCGGGATCAGCCCCACAGCCAACCAAGGCCTGGCCTCCCCTCAGGGGGAAATTGGTACAGCCAAAGGTAGAGTGTAAATGTAGTGCTTTGTACTTAGTAGGGTTCAAAAGATACTCAACAAATCAACAAATATTGGCACAACATTGAGGGTCTGCATGGGGGGTCCTGACAACGTTTTACGCTAAATTCAGGACGGTCGACTACGTTTTACGTTAAATTCTGAAGGCTGGCAATGCTTTACGCTAAATTCAGAAAGGCCGGCAACGGTTTACGCTAAATTCTGAAAGACTGGCAACACTCGGCAAGGGCGGGTTCATGCTCCGCCGGGAAGATTTTGAAATTTTGACTCTCTGAAACACCATTTCCTGCATTTTGAGGGGAAATTTTCGCTGGTAGACAAAGCTAAGTTAAATGGCATATCTTATTAAAGATTCCCAGGGGTTCAGTGTAAGCCACCCAACAGATTTTTTACCATGCCGAGCGCCGAAGGGGCGAGGCGTCGCAAGGGAAGTTGTGAAATCTTGACACCCTGAACCGTGATTTCTTATGTTTTTCTGGCTATCATATAAAGCTGAGTTAAATGACATTTCTATCAGCAAAAAGGTGTTTGAGTTTGACACGTCACATCCCCCGACATCATTTTCAGAATTTCGAGCGCCGAAGGTGCGAGGCGGCGCAAGGGAGGACCATGAAAATTTTGAAATCTTGACCCTCTAAAATGATATTTCCTGCATTTTATTTTTGATGGGCAAATTTTGCTGGCAGACTAAGCTAATTTATAACTTCAATGACATTTCTATTAGCAAAAAGGTTTTTGAGGGCGAGGCCACCGATACAATTTTTACCATGTCGATGACCGAATAGTCGCAAGGGAGGTCCGGCAAAATTTTGAAATCTTGATCCTTTGAAACGCAATTTCCTTTGTTTTGAGGGCTAAAATTTACTGGTAGACTACGCTTCGACTTACGAAATTTGGGAGGCCAGACTACGATTTACGGGTAATTTTTAGGCTAGATTACGTTTTACGTAAAATTTTTGGGCTAGATTACGCATTACGTGAAATGCACTGGCTACGCTTTACGGTAAATTTTCCATCCTCACTACGAATTACGTGAAATAAAATAGCTTCCCTACAAATTACGGGAAATTAAAAGGCCTGCCTACGCCTTACGGAAAAGAGCATGCAGACCCTCAACATTATCATGATCAATTCAATGAGGACATGTAAATCTAGTCTTTTGTTCTGTTGTCTACATATTTCAAACCTCATATCATATATTGCATATCAGATTCAACAGGACCTCTACACGTAAAAAAAAAAACACAACACACTTATCCAGTTACAAAATGCTGCCAGGAGATAATTGGCCCCTCCCCATTCTAGGGCGGAGCATAAACCCTGGGTTACTAGTGATTGCTTAGTGAAAAACGTGAGCCATATCAAACTCTTTTCAAAGCAGCATTGCACTACTTCTTTATATATATTTTTCGGTCCTTGCCTGGGTACCATCCGATTTCTACCGGGCTCCTTACACTCGCTATTTTTTTAGGGTAGCAAGTGTAAGGAGCCCCAGTAGAAATCAGATGGTACCCAGGCTATGAAAAGTAAACTATGTAATATAAATCTCATCTACCCCACCTCACAGCTTCAGCACAGTTCCAGACCTGTATGATATGCAGCACTTACTCCAACTTCACCATGGAGAACATCATGGACTCCAGCCCTGATGGACTCAAGTGGTTCCAATTGTACGTGCGTCCTGATAGAGCTACCACCGCGGGGCTGGTCCGGAGAGCAGAGCAGGCGGGCTACAAGGCTCTGGTGCTCACTGTGGACTTGCCTATTGTAGGTAGAAGGTACCCCGACATGAGACACGGCTTCTCAATGCCTCGACATCTCAGAGTGGCCAACTTGGGCAATGCCGATCTCAGCAAGGTGAGGTTTGCAGAAGTCAAGGGTGACAACACAACAAACTAAGTCAGGCTTACCCCGGGTACTGTATAATTCAGCTGTAGTCAGGTCCAAAGTTTGTAATCCTGCTCCCATTCCTATGTTTTGCAAGTTTATCGAGATTACATTTTGGCTTGAGCCATTAGCCCAATGATTGGTCTACTTCCATGCAGTACCATTTGTTTGCATTTGTTGTAGTTTTGCAGTTTTCTTATTAACAATCTTTATCGCAAATTCACAACACTAATTTCTAATGTTTTACCTCTGTACTACAGAATTGTCTAGTCTCAACCACAGATTTCTTGAAAACCTCCTTTTCCCATGTACAGTAAAGTCCCCACAAAAATAATGACTTAACATTACATGTGTGCAGTACGTGTGACTTAAGATTCTCCTGTCAACTTTTTCCACCAACACAGAGCAAGAAAGACAGAAGTGGGGCTCTGGATTACGGGCTGGGAGGACCTGACCAGTCCTCGGATGTATCCCTGTCCTGGAAGGATGTCGCCTGGCTGAGGTCCATCTGTAGTCTACCCATCATCCTGAAGGGCATCCTGACCGCTGAGGACACTCGGCTGGCCGTACAACACGGAGTGGACGGGATCCTGTTGTCCAACCACGGAGGCAGGCAACTGGACGGCGTGCCTGCAACGGTATGGTGAACAATTACAGAACAGAGAAGTGCAGTTCACTTGTGTGTTCATCGTTTCTTGAGTATGTGGTAATATGACCTTCAGTTGTCGACCTAATAGAGATCTAAATAAACAAACAGACAGGGTACCAAAGGTTCTGGGTTTGAATCCTCAGTAGAAATCAAGACTGTGCCCATGCAACTAGCACCAAATTTTCATTAGGGAAATGTTTGGGGAGAGACACATCTAGAGCATGTTCAAGATCCCACCACATTTATTGATAGGAGTAGGGGTCCAAACCTTACAGTCTGGACTTCTGCAGCTGTACCCACTGTACAAAACTGGTCTGTAAACTTACACCAAAAGGCAGCAGTAAATTGATTATGCAAAACAAAAATGTTTCAAGATTCTTCAATAGAAGCAATGAAGATTACAGTAACATCTCTTGTCTTGTATCTCTAGTCTTAATATTTGTTCTTAGAAGGATATACTCTTTGTGCTGATTCAGAATGATATATTATGTTCCCAGATAGAAGCCCTGCCAGAGATCGTGCAGGCAGCAGGTGATAAGTTAGAGGTGTACATGGACGGGGGAGTACGGACGGGAACAGATGTTCTCAAGGCACTGGCTCTCGGCGCCAGGGCGGTGTTTATTGGACGTCCCGCAGTTTGGGGCCTGTGTTATAAGGTGAGTTGCCACCCTTTAAGGAAGGACACTACAGGAGGTTTGGACACTGCAGGAGGTACTGATACTACTGTGTGATTCTGGACACTTCAGGAGTAAGGTCACTACAGGGGGTATGTACACCTAGCACATGTAGGGAGTACAGACACAACAGGTAGTATGTACACTATAGGGAATGTAGGCACCTCGGGGGAATGGACACTGCAGAGGGTACGGACACTACAGATGTATGGACAACACAGTGGTATTGACACTACAGGTGTAACGTTACAAACTTTATAGGGGGTACAGACCGAACAGTACTTACACTACAGGGCTCTACAGGGGGTGTGGATATTGCAGGGGGTACAGACTACAGGGGAATGGATGCTACATTTTTATGTTCATTGTGGTTAATTAGAAAAATCTGATCGAAAGTTTACATCTTTAGCCAACAGTCGCCCAAACAAGGCTATATGGCTGTATGAGGGTATTTGTTTATCTTAAGTGTAATGTCAATCTTTCCAATATAACAAGGGCAAATGTGAATACTTTGATGGCACTAGACATGTTGCTGAAGTGTGAGTCTGTGCCCCGGTGACCATATTGTCTTGATGACATTTTGTATATTCATCTGTAGGGACAAGAGGGTGTGGCCAAGGTACTCAGTATCCTGAAAGAGGAATTCAGTCTAGCCATGGCTTTGTCAGGTGTGTCATTTTATCAAAACTTATCTTTTCAAGTCCAAGACTTTCTTGTCTCTAATATGTTGTGTATGTTTTTACTTTATGATTATTATGTTTATTGACACTGTTTATTTGTGAGAAAAATGTCTACTCAGGGTGCTTTCCCAGTTACTGTGAATTTAAGTTTGTAGTAGTTTGGAGCTGTGGCTGCTAACTTTATGCAAATTAAGGTAATGTTTTAAATTGCCACCTTTTGTCTTCCAGGTTGTAGAAGTTTACGAGATATTACCCCAGCTCTTGTCGTCCGAGACAGTAGATACAGTCGACTTTAATGTTTTCTTCTGTGTCACACATATCATCATCATCATTAAGTCATCGCATATACATGTAATAGTAGTAGCTAGATGTCCTGAGGCGGGCCATCATTTTTATCCAAAGTACAGTGGAATACATCTATTTTTGCAGGAGCTTATATAGTATTTGGGAAAGGAGATTTTAGCAGTGTTTCTGCAGTACAGTTAAGCATAATGCATATTGTACTTGTACATCGGAAAATAGAAGTAAAGTAATTGTAGACAGAGAGTACTAGTATATTCTTAGAAGGGAATCATATAAGCATGAGAAGCTTGCTTTCCAAATGTGAATAAGAAGAAATAAAAAGAATGTAGTTTGTTGCAATGATCTATCATTAGCATTATGAAGTCAGAAACTGAGGATGTAACTGGCTGGTACAGTTAACGGTAATAGTAATTATAGTCTCTTAACTATCTCCCTGCCTCCTGACCCTTTAGGCCTGCAGTCCTTTCAACAACTCTGTCTCTGTATCTGTCTTTTAAATGACTATATAGCTGCTTAAATTGCATACCCGCTCATCTGACTATCAGTATAGTTGTCATTCTTTTACCCTCAGACAATAGTGTGATGGAATTGTACTGGAACGTACTAAAAGCAGAAGAATACTGTTCTCAATGAAGTACTACAGATGTATGTGCAATTTGTTTTTAATTCTGGTATTATATCTGCATCTAAGATGTACTGCAATACAAAAACGTTGTATCTCCCATTAAAATTTGCAAAATGTCATACAAGACAAAAGCTCTCTTTTATCATTTTCATATTGAATTTTTCATAATGTGTTTTATCCTCTCAGATTTGAAGGGCTTTTTGATGAAATCTTTCTACAAGGATAGCTGAACAGAGGAACAACGAATGCTGCTGCAGTTCCAGAGCAAGCTGCTGCAGTACCAAGGTCACACACCAGTGGGCCTAAAAGCGACATTGACCATCACATTCCCAACCCCATCCATACACAGACAAAATATTATTACAATCCATCCAGAGGTTCTAAAGTCATGCTTTAATACAAATATCTGGAAACACAAATACTCTTCATTGAGGTATTTAAACTTTACTACAGATGTTCAAAGTCCAACAGTGCGCTGTGTGCCCTCTCTCACCTTTCACCTAATTAAACAGAGCAATTGGTCTATTCCATTGAAAAACGGGTAGTGAAAAGCACCATTTGAAAATATTCTCTTCTCTGTGTTTACTATGAATATGTGTATTAATTCAAATCCTTTGCCATCCGTAAATATATAGCTGTATTCTCTCCATTGCAATGTGTAAAACGATTTCTACTACCATAAACTAATTCTGGTAATATTGTTTCCATAGTACTCTAGTGTGTTCAGTAAACTTGCCCAGAGTGTCAGAAGGTCGTATGAGTAGGAACGCCCCCCTTTCAACGTACTGTGAATAACAGCTAGCGACATGTCGCTATGGACATCGATGTGACTGGTGTTACAGGTATACATGTTTAAGTTTTTGAACTGCTGTCGGCATACGAGTGTTAGGAGACGATACGTCTACCCCCAGTCTGATCGCAAAGCGGCCAGTGGGACACATACTTAGACCAAGCTTGGCCAAGGAGATTGCTTAGACGATGTCGGGTAACTCCATCGTGTGCATTAAGGACCTTGAGCAGTACGCCTTGGATCGTATGGGCAGGAATGAGCGCGGTTACTCAAGCAATGGTGCCGGGGAGTGTCAAACTCTTCTAGAAAACGAAGCGGCGTTCAAAAGGTGAGACAAGAAAATATCTTCCAGGGCGTCGACATTTCACTAGTGTAATGCAGTGTTGAATTTCAGTGTGTGCAACTTTAACGTTAAATATTAATATAAAACTGAAAATTCCAGGCCGAACGCAGTGTTGTTGGACGTTATAATTATGGCCTTTTGTATTGACGACGTCCTGGTATATCTGGGCCAAAAGCAGGTTTCAAGACTATTAAACGTCACTGGCTTATACAGTTTTGAATCATGTTCTGTTGTAGGCCGTTGTGGAAGCGTGTTTGATTATAAATCTTGGCCTTAGAGGGTGTGCTTTGAATTCATGTCTTCACACTGAAGCATCTTGCATAAGGGGGGTTACAACAGACGCATAGACCTTTCAGCGACGGGGGTGACACTTGTGCAAACTTGACCTATATCTATTATAAACTAGTATTGCATCATGTTTTAATGCCAGCGGTTAGCGAGTAAGGCAACATTTAGTGATCAATGTTCATACTACGAGTAGTTTCAAGTCATAGGCTTTTCAATGTACCTGAATCCTCCAGAATCTAGATAAACGACTATTGCATACAACACAATGTTTGGACAAGTTTTGTGACAATTATACGAAGGTACCATATTTCAAGAAACAAGAGTTGGAAGACCTCATATAGCCATTACAAATACAGAGATTTTGTAAATTTCATTATTCCGTAATTATGATATACAATCGCTTTATAAAAGAGAGAGCGTATTGTACGGCAGACTGAAACGTTTAAGTTGAATGTATATTATGTCAATACGCCATTTACGTCCATATTCCTGTAGTCATAGACTTAAGACATAAAATAGACTCAGTATCATTTTATCTGTTGCTTTGACATTGTTGCTATACGTTGTATATACCGTGTACAACTGAAGAGCAATTGAGTTCATTCATTTGTTCCTTGTGAATATGTCCATCTGTGGCGCCCACCAGACTCCGTCTCCGGCCGAGGTTTCTCCGTGACGTGTCGGCACGGGACCTGTCCACCACTCTGCTGGGCCGTGCCGTGGACATGCCGATAGGAGTGAGTCCGATGGGCGCCCTCGGGCTCTTTGCCCCGAACGGGGACCTCTGTGCAGCTAGAGGTATAAACCTGTCTTCAACTTTACGTTGAGTAGTTCAGTACATAAACTGCAATGTCCCACGGTACGACAGATTTTTCAGCTTTGACAGCTTCTACAAATGTTTGCATTCCTTCTTCAACGGCACGGTATTTACTCCTTAGACATGACCAAATTCAGGTTTTTGTTTCAGACGATTTGCTTACGTTTTGACGATACTATTGAGTATGAGTGTTTCGAAATACAAAATCGACAACGTAACAGTGTATATAGTAATCACGTACCGTAAATAAGGTCATCCTCCAACACAGGGCTATGCGTCTTAATTGTTTTGTGTCAGTTTTATGCACGTACGCAGGCATACGTATAGTACGGCCCAGTACGCATACCTAAAGATTGTACAAAACGATTGAAATGCGTATGAGAGGCTTATTGTGCATACGATTGCGTATGAAAAAATAAAGTGTGACTGCACCTTAAAAATAATCCTTATATTCCTCATAGCCGCGGCTCGCTTTAAGACCTGCATGATATCATCCACCTCCTCTAACTCAACACTTGAAGACGTTATGACGTCAAGTCCCGAGGGTCTGAAGTGGTTCCAACTTCAGATCCGTCCGGATAGAGAGTTGACTAAGACAATGGTGCAGAGAGTGGAGCGCGCCGGGTACAGGGCCTTAGTGGTGACGGTAGACGCCTCCTATGTGGGGAGACGGTACCAGGAGCTCAGGTATCGGTTTAAGCTCCCTCCGCACCTCAAGCCTCTCAACCTCGGACAGAACGTCGTACAGGTAAGAAGTCTTGTCGGTGATATGGACCCCCGGCCCTTAGCACACTATTCAATTTGTCCAATTTCTACAATTTGACCAGCGATCCGCGGAGCAAGACAAAAGTACTATATAATAAAAAAAAAAAAGCCTGGCCCCACAGAGATTGATCAGAAAGCGATTTGACTAGCTATAGACGGTCAGTCAATGCTTATAATTGAATTGCTGATGGAAGATGCAGTTGGAATTTCGTTTCTATGCATGGTCTTTGATCCGCATATAATAACGAAGATTCGTCATTTGTCGTAATGTCTTTGAAAAACGACGTTAACACAACCAACCAGCCTTTCGCTCTCTCATAGCGTTGTCACTAGCTGCAAATAAACAGATGCTTAAATTGCGCTACTAAAATATAGCACTTGTTTTCAGATGATTGTGATGGTTTCATTGCCATGAAACTATGCTTGAAATGTCCGTTTCCATGCATGTACAGGATCACGTCAAAAATCGCGGCCACGACCCCGCCTTAAGCTGGAAGGACGTCGCCTGGCTCAGGTCCATCTGTAGTCTACCCATCATCCTGAAGGGCATCCTGACCGCTGAGGACACTCGGCTGGCCGTACAGCACGGAGTGGACGGGATCCTGGTGTCCAACCACGGGGGCAGGCAACTGGACGGTGTTCCTGCAACGGTAGGGTCTGGTTCACCTTCATTGTTTGAAAATATGTGACCTTTTGCTGTTCACCTATAAGCCAAAGGTTCTGGGTTTGAATAGCCAGGGTACAATCCGATCCTAGTGTCCAACCACGGAGGCAGACAGCTGGACGGCGTTACGGTAGCTCTAGTTCACCTTCATGTTCATTGTTTGAGAGTATATAACCTCCTGAGCTACGGGACTGATGGATGGATGGATGGATGTTCACCTATACGCCAAAGGTTCTGGGTTTGGATTAGCCTGGTGTCAAACCACGGAGGGAGAGAACTGGACGGCGTGCCTGCAACGGTAACCTTCCAGTCGTACGGCTATTCTTCAACTTCTGCAAATTCTCTTACAGACTTCCCGTATTGCACACTTTGTCAACAGACTAAGACTTCAAGGAGTTGAAGAGTAAGAATGTAGAATTTATTATTTTTCAGTTTATATTTGTGCTTGTGCGATGTATATCTGTATTTTGGTTTGATATAATATTCTAGAAAAAGGGACAGCCGCATTCCAGAAGCATCAGAGCGTTTAGTAACAAGGGGAAGAAGTAGACATCAATCACGGTGGGCTTACTGACAGTCCATTCTTTTCTAGGTTTGAGTCGTCTAATATCATGTTCACTTCTAGTTAGAGGCCGTTGTCGGCATGGCAATGATAGTTTCATTGCCAGACCTGTTGAAATAGAACCTATTGATCGGTACAGTGTTCACTTTAGTACCTTTAACGTTGTATCTACAGATAGAAGCCCTGCCTGAGATCGTGCAGGCAGCTGGTGATAAGTTAGAGGTGTACATGGATGGTGGAGTACGGACGGGAACAGATGTTCTCAAGGCTCTTGCTCTCGGCGCCAGGGCAGTGTTTGTGGGCCGACCTGTGATTTGGGGGCTGTGCTATGACGTAAGTAAAATCGTCTGATACCACTATGTGATTATAAGGTTTCCATGTTAGTTTCACTCTCTCACTCACTTACTCACTCACTCACCCACGGCCCATGACCACAGTGGTCGTAGGGGCTCCACGACTACAGGCAACGATGATCTTTGCCCATCTCGTTCTGTCTTCTGCCTCCTTGACAAAAAAAGTTGCCTTTATTATGAAATTTATCTGGTCAGATTATAATCCGTTTTTCAATAACTTTTTTTGTGCAATTTACGTTATATATTTCTCCAAAGTCCAAAGAAAGTTATAAAGGCACCCTTGTTATGATTGTCTATCTACACGTACAGGGCGAAGAAGGCGCGACAAAGGTGCTCAGCATTCTTAAGGAGGAGCTCAGTCTTGCCATGGCTCTGTCGGGTATGCTTTATAAAAAGTTGTATTGCCTAAGTATTTCATGGAACTAATCTACTTAGTCAAAGGTATATCATCTATGTAGTAAATGTATTAAAAGAAAACAAGAGCTCGCTTTTTAGCGAGACACAAACAATGCACGAAGTCTGATCTTCAAACACACGGAAAGCATGGGAAAGGTATGCGTTCATACAAACAATCATGAAAAATATTTTTGCGCATTCTAAGGTGTGCTTAAGACAGGATTTCTTGCAGTTGACACTAATAGTACATTTGATTTATTTTCTTTCGTTACCACTTATGATTTGTTTCATCACCATCTATTTCCACACAGGCTGTACAAGACTAGCAGATATTGTTCCGTCCATGGTGGTTCGCACCAGTCAGTATAGCAGAATGTAATGGCGTGGTTACATTCGTCCCACCATCGTCTCATGTGTCTGGCTGATCACAAACGGGGGTACTCTTTCGATAGTCGTACCTTAAATCTTATGTGTTCTTTGCTTGCCCAGAATGTGTAAGGATCTCCTAATCGAAAAGCTGTCAGGTAAAAGTAAACAAGTTAAGGTAACACCGCATTAAATACATTTGTACATGAGATACAAAACCTTAAGCTTGTTCTATTTTTCAGAGTCAGATCAATATGTACAGTGCTGTCATTCTTGCATGCCAGGCCCAAGGCTTGTTTATGCCACGCAGACTTGGTCGCTTCCTTCAGTTATTATAGGCCGGGACTAGCCATGAATCATGTCACCTTATACACCTCAGGGCGGGTCATTAACTCTATAACATCATCTCCAAGACTTAAGAATATGCATAGTATACACAGCCTTGACAAATACGTCTTTATCATCAGATTACTCTTACAAGCTTGGAAAACTTCAGTCTGAAGATGGAGCTTCACTCCCCAATGTTTATGCTGAAGCCTTTTGTTTGTTGTGTTTTGCAAACCATTCATCACTTTTGTCTGCTGCCATGGCCTGTAAAAAAAGACAAGATGTGAGCAACATAAAATAACTATCATTGTAGACTGAACACTCAATACTGTTTTATCTAAAGGAATGTAAAACTGCCTATGAGCAATAGATACTGTAACAGTTTTTCATGTAAACCAGTGCATAGTGCTGTCATGGAGAAAAATGCTAAACAGAAAATATAAGTTATATAGCCCCCAAATTTGTTATTCCTTTTTAAAAAAGTAGAACATTTGTTGTGATGTTACATACATCAGTAAGGAGCTGGTCAGACTTAGGGTCCACCTGAGACAGTTCTCTGAAGGCCTCGTCTCCAACAAAACAGATCTCATGGCCATCCTGCAAGCACACAAGAAATCTCCATGTCACAGAGAATGACAAAGATGCCTTCCTTTCCTTAATGATAATCATTGACCAACTTAATGTACAGATGTTTTACTTTAAGTGTGCTTAATTCTTTTTTTTTGGGGGGGGGGGGTCCAATACTCTTGCTTCTGTGCCATTTCTAACTGCTCAAAGTAAGAAATAATGATGTAACTGTACTAATATGGTGCAGTAAATGTCAATATCATTCAGACTGCCTTATCCAGAGCATTTTCATTTCCAACACCTTAATAATGCTATGGTTGCCTTTAACTGACACCTGACAGACACTTTCATCAGTGACACTGACATTAGGACTAATAGGAGTTATTAAGTTGTAGCCCACTTACTGGGTCAGCCAGAATGACCACTTCCACAGTGGCTTTCCCTGGAGTGTCCAGACTGACCAGTGGGGTCAAGATGGTCTGACCCTCTGATTTTATCTTTCCCTCAATTTCGGGAAGCTGGAAAAATAAAAATGTAATCACAACTGTTTGCAACAGAGAAATCTTACACAACACTTAAATAAAAGAATGCAACAGAGAAATCTTACACAACACTTTAATAAAAGTTTTGCATTGATTTGATTTGTAGCCCTTTATCTTAACTTTACAAATTTTATGTTACTCTTTTTTTTTTCAAATGCTCCTTTTATTTACCTAATCAGTTCTATTACATTTGCATAAGAACTGAGTGTAAACTGCAATGGACAACAACCAAGTACAGATGCAAAATTTCCAAGCATTTCTAGCATCTTCCATTTTATGATTTCTTTTGTTTTGTTCACTGCTCTCAAGAAGTAAAAATAAATCAGTATTACCTGTGTCCGGGGACAGGAGAAAGCTATCCTCCCGAATGCCGTGGCATGGTCCACCTTTCCTGCAACATCCTGGAGTTCAAGTTTGCACTGAGAAAAACAGTAGTGTTCATCAGAAACTATGGTAACCGTTGAATCATTTACAAGCAATATGATATCCCTGAAAATATCTTTTCGATTAACCATTTTTGATAAAGCTAGTGATGATAAAGTACAGAACAGCAAAAAGAATATGCAGCTAGATTCTGTATAAACAACTACAACAGGGGTGCTAGTGACAATTAGAGCCAGTAATTACGTGAAGTAATATAGCACTGTGATTTCGTCAATGGATTTGAACATTTACCTGACTGTCACCATACCCTAAGGTAGCCATCTTCCCATCATTGTTGTACAGTTTCATACCACACAGTGTGGACCAGTAGTCTGGAAAGAACAAAAGTAACATTCAGACACAATGACATGTATATGATGATCAAATTAACAACACAGCAAAAACATGAGAATGTACAATCAATGGAACAGAACTGAACAAGACATAGAAGAAACTCTAATTAATTATATCAAGGAAGCTTTAGCCTTACTTTAAGGAATTGTCATAGGTGACAGTCCTTTAAGCTTTCAAAACTGTACTTACCCACAGACTTCTGTAAGTCGGAAGAAGCTAGCGTAACTTTCTGCACTGGGTCTGATTTTAAAAAAAACAAACAGAATCAATATTTCAAGTGTCAAAATCAGACTTGCAAATATCAAAAAGCCAGAATCGAATGTTCAGAAAATGGTACAAGGTACTAGTACATTCTAGGTACAGGTAACATCAGTTTCTGAATAAACATTAATGGGGACAGTTCTGTGTCCCAATACCCCAACCCTTTGTTTGGACACACCTACGATCAAACACCTATGGTACAGTTAAGGTTTTAAGTGTAACCCAATAATGTGGCTTTATCCTTGCAGTGTTTACATGCAGACTTGTCTATCAAACTGACAACAGAACCCATCATCTGAAAAATAATTTCATCAGGTTGGTAGAATATAGGATATAGGGGAATTTTTTTACACAACCAGTTTGTACTCAATCTTGCTTATGTTTTGATGTCTCTCAGACACTTTGGGGATTGTGTTCTTGCCGCAAAAGTGCTAAGTGCATCGGCTATATATAGCAGCAAGAAGCAGAACTCCAGTTAGAAGCTCTGAGGAAGGTATCTGAGAGACATCAAAACATAAGCAAGAGTGAGTGTAAACTGGTTGTGTAAAAAAATAATGAGTCCATCATCCTTGCAGTATTATATTAGGAAAATCCTCACAGTGTTGTCAAGGCTTTTATAAAAAAACAAAAACCCCATGAAGAGTGTGTACCTGTACTTGGCTGGTCCTCGTTCAGCAGGTAAAACTTGTACCCTCCTGGGGCCTGGGTCATGTAGCGACCCGTCTCCTCCTCTGTGATTGGCCAGTTGTGCTTCTTGGCATTCTCTATCGCAGTTTTGGACTTGATTGTCAGTCCCTATAATGTGAGGAGATAGACATTTTGAAACAATATAGTAAATAAATGTGTCTAAAGATGTGGATCTACACACTTCCAATATAAAACTTTTCACCAAGATGAGACAAATAAGCCATTTGGCACCAATTTTTTATTCAAAACCAGATAGACAGCAGGGAGGAGAAATTTATCCATTAAGGTTGGTTCAAAGAAAACATAGTAAGTCGGAAAGGTATAGTAAGGGAGGGTTCCGGGTGAGATTGAGTGAGCGATAACTGTATATAACAGTATAGTTAGCACTGGCAAGCCCTAATGGTCCTTTATAACTACCAACTCAGGTCAGTGAACTATGGGCTCGACACCTTGGTGGATATGGTACAACATGCCAGTCAACTTTGGTTATGGTTAAGGTTAGGGTATTGTTTTGTATTGTATTGAGCAGGATTGAAACGATTAGCCATGGGCTGAGTTGGTTATACATGTAATATTATATAAGGGCTGAAGCGCCCAACATCTAGCCCTGACTGTTTACATCTACAATGCCTTCACATTTCTAACAGTTGGTTAATAGTACTAACCAGAAAGTCATTTCCCAGTTTGTAGGTGCTGAGACCATAGTTGTAGGTCAGCTCCACCACAAAGTGGTTGTCCTCTGGACCGTACCCAACCATAGTCTTACTCCACCTGCCGTCATATGGGCTGGAATAGATGTGAGTATATCAGGACTGTATTAGAAATAGATCCTGTCTTCATAAAAGCAATCGCTGTTTTTGCTTACATCCGGGATATTCTAAGACTGGTGCCTACTAGTGGGCCATACCCTACCATAGTCTTACTCCACCTGCCTTTGTACGGGCTGGAACAGAGGAATTGGAGGTATCAGACAAGACTGTCTTGCAATCAGCCTGGGATTTTGCCTTGTCTGGAGCTTTTGCTTGATCTGAACATTACTTAATAAGTTGGCTCACAGTTTGACCTAAGCATGGCACAGTATGATACATTGTGGGTGTTATACAAATTGGGTTAGGGTCAAATGTTAAGAACTTAATATATCTGGACTTAGTATCAAACATGGTCTACAAAAGGACTGTTTACAACTAAGAACATTAATGTTATCAAGGTACTCACCCATTGCAGGAAGCCTTGCAACCTTCTTCAAACTCCTCATGCCTAAGAACCTGAAAAAAGTATTTTTATAGATAATAGATCTATGAGTCATGAGTTATCAGAATATAAAAGAAAAATCTTAGTTAAAGACAGACCCCAATGTTTGTTGTATCACAGTGACTTGCATATTTGCAATTGATGCATTGCATATAATTTGTTACAGTAATTACTTGCTCAGCTGTTATGTTCTGTAATGAGTTCCAAGAAGGTTCATTATCTTTTAACCGAAGATCTGCATGTACTAGTAACCATATGCCGACGAATCAAGCGGTTAGAGCAAGCAAGGAGCTTGATAAAACTTTTTAAAAGCTCCTTGGAGAGACATTAACTTACAACAACTACATGCATAAAAGCTCACTTACCTTCATGCCCAGTATGTCTCTGTAGAATTTTGCCGTGGTGTTGCGGTCTCCGACTTTGAAAACAAAGTGAAGTGCCCGTCGCCCCGCCATACTAGCCCTTAAAACAGGTAAAGTTGCTCACAACAGTTTAAACCTCTACTTTTACTTTCTCCAGATCCCTCTACGGGTCAGTGACCTATAGTTGAAAGGTCAAGGCAAACGACCAATCACAGGGCTGGAAAGCTCCGTATTTCCCACTATGCTTTGTAATATCCAAGATGGCAGCCCACATGTGCAGAAAATTCGTCTGTCTGGGAAAAACTTTGCTTGATTTCCCCAAACAGCAAGCTTTCCCTGTTCTGACGTTCCAGAGGGGATCGAGACAGTGGTTACGAAGACGTGCTGTAAACGTTTATTCTCAAGAGGAATACAGAAAAGACCAGAAAGGGGAGAAAGTCGAAAGTGAAGACGACCACGGGGGGTATGAAAGGACACCAAGTTCACAACCGAGCAAAAAGACTTCTTATACCGCATCCTACCCTCACGTACCGCCGCCACTGGACAGGGCTTCGTCTGGTTCTGTTCAGGGGAAAACTTATGTGAAACTCAACGATAATGACAAGAAATTAGGGTAAATAGCCTTCCTTTATTTATGCCAACCATGAAGTATGTGTGTGTCACTTTTGTGTCTTTGTTTTGTCACTGTGTATATAGAGTATGTGTGCTTGTGAGTGTGTACATGTGTGTGTGTGTGTGTGTGTGTGTGTGTACATGTATGTGTACATTTATACGTGTGTTGTTAATTCTCCATAACAGTTACATTCCGTATAGATATAACTGCTGAACGTTAGCATATTAATTAATTATTATATCTTGTTGAAGAAACATTATCAAAGTTTTATATATGACATTTTTTTTCAGAAAGCTTCTTGCAACTGTCAAATCCAAAAAGAGAAGAGACAAGGAGGGCCTTATACTTCTAGAGGGAAAGAGACTCATAAAGGTAAGGCCTCAAATGACCTCAAACAACCTCAAAGTCAAACGGCTTTAGTATGCACTTGTATATGGGGCTACAACCTTGTGTGGTAGCCGTTTGAGGTCATTTGAGGTGTTTAGGCAGACCCAGACAGTTTATTTCTATTTACGGTCTGTTTTGTTTCGTCTTTCTTTAACAACTTCAAAGATGTCAAAGATGTAAAATAACAAGGATGTTTTCAAGATTTTGCTTCATTTAATATGAAGAAATCAAGTTCAAAGCTTTTCATACTGGAAAGTAGCAATTATTACCTAGTTATCATCATTACGATTTGCAGGATGCCATAAAAGCAGGAGGAATCCTGGAGTCGTTGTTTTTCTGCCATGTGGAGGATTTGGAAGGTTTGCCTCTCCAGGAGACAACTGCAGAACTCTACAAGGTCAAACACAAGGACATCCTGGACTGGTCAGACACTGTGACCCCACAGAAGGTCATAGGTAAGAGGTCAGGAGTTGACAGTATCTCATTTATTGTGTCAAAGAGAATAATTCACTACTCCATTTGTTATTCCTTTTGCCTTATACATAGCATCTTAAAGCCATAAATAAGATATTCTGCATTGAATTCTGCATTGAATTCTGCACACGGCAAAATTCTGCAGGATAATTAGCCAAGTAACAATCATAGAGATTACATCTCCTGTTGAAAGAGATAGAACAGAAATAGTAGCATGCTGGTATCTTAGTCACAGGCATCATCGCTGGATAGTTTTAAAGAATACTTGCAGATAGATGTGCAAAAATTTGGTGTGACAAATCATTCAGGGTAATATAACCAGCCGCTGCTGCACCACGTGTCTTCGAAGCTGGTGTGTTACACCAAGGTATGGTTACAGATACAGATACAATCGTGTCCATTCCTACTTGTTCTTCCAGCCATGTTTATCAGACATTTTGTCAGACCGGATGTAATTTTAAGCAATAACATAAATCAGGCGTATTTATCAAGACACTTATAAAAACATGTCCATTCCCACGTTTACCTTCAGCCATATTTACCAGACCGGATGTGAACAGACTGTACACCCCTGAGTATGCTGATGCTGAGCTGCTGCCCCTGACCCTGATCTGTGACAACATCCGTGACCCGGGGAACATGGGTACCATCATCAGGTCAGCTGCTGCTGCCGGCTGTCAGAAACTCCTGGTCACAAAAGGTTAGACTCTCTGTCTTCATGTGAATGTCATGTCATTTCAAAATGGCCAGAGTCACTCAGGACCAATAAAATCTTGTCTATGTGGAGAGGTGGTCAATATGTAGACAGGATTTTAATGCTTGTGCTGATGGGAACAATTATTCAAGGGATCACTAAATAAAGTGGTCATGGTGGCCTGGCAGTCCAAATGGTTGTTACCTGTAAAGGTTTCATAGTACTGGCCATGGGTGCAATTGAATTTTTGTGCGCCCCAAATTGGAGTCGTGCACCTAATTTTTGACTGAGTAAATTGGTGCATATTTGTATAGATAAAGGTTCTTTTGTACCCTTGCTACTGTTAGGTCATGATTAACGTTCAAGTGGCATAAAAATTGTAAAACCTTTCTTGCATTACTTGTTTAGAACTTTGAAGCTGTACAAATTCAGATTCAAGCGCTGAAGAGAGGTAGGATGATGAATCATCCTACTGACCTTTGGTGACCAGTAGTTTATGTGGCTCTCTTCAGAGCTTGAATCTGAATTTCTATACATTGCATTGCATCTGTTTTAATGTAAGTTTTTCATGGAATGTTCCTCCTTCAGGTTGTGTGGATGTCTGGGAGAGCAAGGTTCTCCGAGCAGGAGCCAGTGCCCACTTCCACCTCCCCATTATCAAGGACCTCACCTGGGACCTCATACCAAACTACCTGGAACCCGACACTGTCGTGTTTCCCGCGGACGCAAACGTGGACGTCAACAACAAGTTCACACTCTTCCACCCACCCTTGAGCAATGTTAGACGATCCGTCGCTGCAAGACGGAGACAGACTGAAGACCCGGACACAAGCGGGGACGAGGATTTCAGACACGACCTCCCCACCTCCCTGCCGGAGCTAGTTGCAGTACCGTACTACAGCACCCACTGGGTAGGGGGCAGCACTGCACTAGTGGTGGGTGGTGAGACGGAGGGCCTGAGTCTGGAGTCCCTGCTTCTGTGTGAGAAGACAGGAGGGTGCCGTGTGTTCGTGCCCATGCTGAGGAACCTGGACAGCCTGAACTCAGCTGTGGCGGCCAGCGTGGTGCTGTTCGAGGCTAAGAGACAGCACCTGGCACAGCTGACCAGTGGGAGGGTAGAGGGGGCAGCAAAAACAGCAAGGAGAGGTGTTCAGCCTGAAGAATGAAAGTGAAAGTGAAGAAAGTGAAAGTAAAAGTGGTCTAGATTCTGTTGATACTCTTCAGCTGGTGACAGAGATGACAAATGCTATGTTCAGGTTTATGTACTGGCAAGTGCTCCTTATCCTATGTTTTTTTGACAAGTACAAGGGATAGTCCAACTACGATCCTATCCTAAGAGACAGCACCTGGCACAGCTGACCAGCAGGAGGGTAGAGGGGGCAGCGAGGAGAGCAAGGAGGGGGGTTCAGTCTGAGGAATGAAAGTGAAAAATGAAAGTAAAAGTCTGGTTGTGAAGGGGGTGACCGATGTTATGTACAGTCTTTACAGGTTCATTGTACTGGGAAATGCTCCTATTCTTTTTGACAAGTACAAGCAATAGTCGACAACAATCCTGTCCCAAGAACTGCAGTAGTGTCTAGTGTGCATGCCGGGTGATCAATGGCTAAAAATGTCCTTCTTGAGATAAACAAAAATTTTGCAAGGGTATAAGCAATGTTTGGGTATGAATTGTTTTTTTGTTAACCAGACTTTGCACAAACCTCTGCTTGCATATTAACTTCAGCAAAAATATGTATTTACAATATGTTTTCATACATTATATGTTGCAGAAACAGCAATAAAGTGATAAAAATAAGACAAAGCACTACAGTGTTCTTAATTAGTTAACAGTTACTTAATTTTAGCTACTTATGAGGTCACTGAACAACTGCGAAAATTTCATAAGTGTGTGTAGGGGGGGTAGGGTTCACCCAGTGTGCTTGGATAATTACGCTAGCTGTCATTAAGCGGCATTTCACTACCATCAGCTACTAGAATAAGAATCATGCTTCACCTCAGTCAAACTCAAACATGACTGCTTTACCCTGTTATACATCACTATTTATCAACAGGATTCCCTTGTAGGGATAGAAGGGGATGAAGGGATGACTGAATAGGGCTGGATGCCAGATGAATCCCAATAAGGATGAGAGATGGGTTCTTTTTTAATAATTTTTGGCTTTTGAACAATATATATGTATCCAAATCAGATACTGTACTAGTATATGAAAGTCAAAATGTCTCATTCATTCAAGAGTATTTCTTGAAGTCCGGCTGTCCAGTGTTGCTAAAACTGTCCCTAAAATGGGTGTCCTTAATTTCTATTGAAGTAGAGTCGATCTAAGTTGTCTCTAGATAGGATACTTAACGTTGGGATAGTGTACAACTGCAAAGTGTACCGGTTGTTTTGAACTCTTGGAAATAACACATAGCGATACCAATGAATAATCTCAACTAATGTTCACTGATTCTATTCTGTTACAGAAGTACAAACCAGGTGTGTTTGTGTCTGATTCTCATGAGAAACCAAGAAAAAAACATCATCAAGGAATTATGTAGGAATGCTTTATTTTTTGGCGGTTCCCTCCAAATTCTTGTAATGGCGATAATGTGTTGGATACCAGGTGTTCACGTGATGATCGGCTAGGCGTGTCTCACCACGAACTCATCACAACACCTGGTTGTCAAGGAAACAGGTGTTTCCCGCCATTACTCACCAGTATCCATGGCAACAGGAGGACCACTTTTGTCCGAGTTCATCACACGGAAGAAATTCGAAAATACATGATAGTATCCGGTCATCGCATGATTCAAATCTGACTATTTCTCAAGAATATTTTTCACTCTGAACCAATCGAGCGGTGTACATCTACAGAACGTTCGCAGTATTCAACGATGATCATGAAGGTTCAACATGAATGTCTTTTCCTGCTGACATGCTGCATGATTCTTATGTTTGACTCCATCGTGGGCGGTAAGTTGGTGTCCTTTTTTCCCTACAGTGAAAAGGAAACTACTAGTAAAGTCCCTTTGTCGTTGACTTGGTTCACTGTGCATTAGCAGCAATCATGCGATTAATGAAAAACATTCATTTTCGCTACACAACATGCTTCTAAATCAAAATTAGAAGTGCAAAAGTTCAGATAGCATTTCTCGTTAACTTAAGGATTTGGTAACAACCTTGGTGTGTGGCACAGCATAGCTAACGTCATCAAATTGTTGATATTACACCGAACGACCCATCACACCTAAATTTTGCACATCTATTTGCAAGCGTTCTTTAAAACTATCCAGGGAAGATGCCTCTACTGTACTTAGTAATGACAAATTCCACTCAACGATAGTTCATTCGAAAGTGTGTCATTATGGGACCTCATTTTGTGAATACGCAGGTATAAAATCGAATTGTTGGTGTCTAGATCGTAGAGAAAAATGTTGAGTTTTATCGACGTTCCAGACGAGTGTCGCCGCCCGATGGGTCTGCAGTCGGGTGCGGTGAGGGACGCGCAGCTGTCCGCCCGGTGTATCGCCACCTCCCCGCTGTACGCCTGGGCGTTCCAGGCCAGGCTCAACAACGCGTCCTCGGAAGCAACCTCTGGCGCATGGGTGGCCTGCGACGCGAACCGAACAGGACTCTTTCTACAGGTATTAAAACATTTCCGAAAGTAGTTTCATCAGGTTGGTAGAATATAGGATGAAGGAGAATTCTTGTTACACAACCAGTTGGTTCTCACCGCAAAAGCGCCACCTTCATCGGCTACATATAGCGGTGAGAAGCAGAACTCCAGTTAGAAGCTCTGACGAAGTTGTCTGAGAGACATCGAAACGTAAGCTATGTAAGTACCCACTGGTTGCGTAACAAGAATTCTCCTTCATCCGATATTAAAACAGTGCATCGTGATTTCGAGACGACTCCGTTTAAGGCTTTGGTCACATTTCCGAACCGGGGCCAGGCCGGGACGTTTTAAGAAACGAAAAATCAAATTGTATATCTTAAGATATACACAAATCATGCCCATAAATTTTATTTTGATATTTTGTGTATTTTGCTGTCTTTTATATCATTCTTTTCGCTCCCAAAAGCTGCCCGGCCTGGTCCCGCTTTGGAAATGTGACCTTAGCCTAAGTTGGGCTGCTTAGTCTTAGCCCCCCCTAGTGGCTTTTTATGTTGCAATAGAATAATAAGGCTTTGGCTTCTACCTGGCCTCTGGACATGCTGTGGTAGTGGTTTTGTTCGTGACATGTACCTCTTGTTACATCACATTTCAGGTCGACTTTCTAAAAGTCCGGAACGTCTCTGGCCTGATGACACAGGGTCAGAATGGGATGTATACCGCAAGTTACCAGCTTGTCTATAGTATGGACGGACAGAGGTGGAGTATGTATCAGGACGAAGACGCGACTACTAAGGTAGGTTTACTAGGGAATTAGCGTCAGCGCTTTTTTGATATAATTATTGTGTGTTTGATAGAGTATATTCTGGAATATGAACACGAACTTAACGATGTTTATGGTTAAGTCAGGGTTGGACAATTTTTTTTAATTCACTTGTCCTAACGGGCAAGCAAATAATTGGCAAGCAAATAAAAGAAATTATTTGCCGGAACCAATTATTCACTTGCCCAAAATGCAAATGTAACTTTTATATGCATTTTCAACAATTGAATTCTTATTATTGCTTCTATTTTTCTATGTTGACCATTCTTTGTATATCAAAATCTTACTGAATGGAAAAATCTTACTTGCCCGATCGGGCAAGTCTGGTAGGTCATGCACTTGTCCAATCAGCACTTTCATTTGCCCTGGACAATAAGGCTAGTGGACTTGTCCAACCCTCTTAAGTAACACTCAAGTTTATCATTACCTCATGTTAAATTCATGAATGTAAAGTCGAACTGGTCGCGTTCTCAGGTCTTTGATGGTAACACCGATGACGTCGGAACGGTGACGCAGTACTTCGACCAAGGACCCATCACTGCCCGTTACATCCGTATCCTTCCGCTGACCTACGGTGGCGGGAACTTTGCTCTGCGACTGGAAATTCTTGGCTGTGGTGGGTTTGTTCGTTCATTTGTTTGTTTGTTTGTTTGTTTGTTTTATTTAACCAGGGCACACATGTTGCTTAGGAATAAGAGATACATGAGAGTTTGTTACAAAATAAGTAAATCAAGGGTGTAATTATATCAACATAATGTGACATGAAAGCATAAGTGGAATGAAATAAGAATGGAATTTGCATGCCAATGTAAAATAAGAGACAAAAATGACAAAAATGATAACAGTTCAAACAATGTGGTATTGCCTTGTATAGGTCGTTTTAAAGTATCTAGTAAAATCATGACCGAGTTTATCGAGTAAAATTCGGCATTGCAGTATAAACTGAACTGCGCCAAATTTTGCAAGCAATTTGAACTTGTAGGAAATTTCCCCAAAACGAAATAATTTACCAAAAAAGATATGGACGGCTTGACGTGTAATGTGATGTATAAATGTGACCAAGCTATGACTGAAATAACGCCAGCACGCCTTACATTCCCAGCCTGGTGTGACGCGGACAGCCCCTGTATCGCCCCGGCCGTGTGTGAGGACCTGGTGGACGACTACGAGTGCCACTGTACCCCGGACTGTATGCAGGGGAAGAACTGTCAGTTAGGTAAGCTACCACAGTACATGGCAGGTATCGTGTGTCGATGAAGGTTTGACATCCAGGTAATAAGATATGCCAATTAGCAGTTACTCAAGCAGCTGGATATGATATCTAGTTGATTAGATAACTGTTATGCGAAGATATCGCACCTTTTCCAAATATCTTTATATATCTTTATAGCCCATAACTGATCTTATTTACACCAGCGCATCTGAAGTTACTTTACCTCCTTGAGATGAGATTGCGTTTTTGGTCTTTCAGTTTGTGTATTTCCACACTTTCGATTTGTAGAAAGGATCCTTAACCTTTAATCGTTTCAACCATATATCAATTATGTATTTTTGTTTTCAGATTACTGCGGTACCGGAACAATGCCTTCGTCTGAGTATCAACCTTCGTCTACAGGTGCGAAACTGGTTGAGATAAGCTGTAGATTTTAAGTTTCCCTTACTTTTCAAACTTTCACAGACGTATTCTACAATGAAGCGGTAATGGATGTGCACATCGCAGTTCTATATCAATGCGCCGAAGTGTATTTGGGGCAGTTCAGCAAATTCAAACAGCCTATGCATTTATATTCGTACCCTTAGAGCCCCCTTGTAATATCATATCTAATTTCAACACGCTCCGGTAAAGATTCTGAACGAAAATGTTCGCCTCTCAAATTTGACAGATGCTGTGTATTTTACGGCAGAAATCAACACGAAATGTTTTTTATTGGGTTTTCAAATAAACAAAAACAAAGAAAGATGGGGAACCATCCAACAAAATGACAGCAAGAATAACGAAAACAATTTTATTATAACCATAAAACTGTGTATTTTACGACAGAAATCATGACGACCGCCGCCAAGTCGTGCGCCAGCGGCTTGCAACCCTGGGAACGAGCGCTGATCGTCATCTTCACCATATGCCCCCTAGCGGCCCTGGCAGTGGTGCTCACCTTTCTGACACAGAGGTGAGCTATTACTAAAGGTACTCTAGTTAACATTTTTTGTTTCATCGACATCATGGTCATCAACATCATCATCATCATCGCCATCAGCACCGTGGTAACCGTCATCAATATCGTCGTCATCATCGCCGCACCAAACAACGACCAGCAAAAGCAAAAAAAGACAATGCACTTCCCTTTATTCAACAATTCCGAATGTTACATTGTAATGGTGACAGTAAATACAGTCCATTATACATCAAAGATTTTTGGTGAAACGGTTCTAGAAGCTCCATGATTATCTTTTATTACGGTTAATGTGAACCCTTACTGTGCATGTCTGTTTGATGCTTTAAATATCATAATGAAAAAGACCTTAAGCATGATTTATCACACATCTGGAAACGTCTTTGTTTTCCAAACAAAATGTTTGTATTATTATTCGAGGTTTGTTTGGCTTGCATTTCTGTGGCAATTTTAAATGTAGGAAATATAGTCCCTTTATTAAAGAGCAATTGTCCAGAAACTGTATATCATTAATGATTAAAAAAATTACGTATTTTTTTATAATAGAAGAAGACATGTGTATGGGATTCATACAAAATAAGTATGAATAACATTTGCATATTTCTACATGTCAGAGAAAATTCCGCGAAACAAGACAAATTTAAAACATAGGCTATCTTCTCCGCCCCACCCCCAGGTACCTCCGCCTGCAGTACCAGATGACCACAGTTTACGGACGCCCCGTCTCTCCTCAGCCGTCAATCATCTCCTATGACGTCAGCAAAGTCATCAAATCCGGCTATCTGCAATCATATGACGTCAGTCGATCCCGTGCGAATCAGGCCTGATGTAGGATTTAGTTTGACATTGGCTGGTAGTATCTGCCTAGTTTGAACATCGGATGAACTCCATCAACCTTGTATAACTTTGTTTACTTTGCAGTTTACCAACACTAAGCAACTTTCATATTTGCCTAGTTTATTTGCACACATATACATAGAGTGAAGAAATACATAATTATCTATATATCTATATATTATATACAAGTGTAGGAGTCTGTTGTTGACGCGTCTGTTCTAGTCTTATTATATGGTATGAGGTATCACTGAACTGTAGTGTGTATAACAATGATAACTGTGTAAATGATTGCTTGATGACACAGACGAAATATGTATTTATCGTTACCTATTTATTCACCGAGATGGTCTTCTACCTCACTCTTATTGTTTGACGTGCGAATCATGTATTCAACTTTGTGGATGTATATCATAAAACACTTCACAGGAAACTCAATAGCGAATGCAGAATCGTCAATTTGATAGACATTTCCGATGTCTTTATAGACGGAGGCACAACTGAAAAAGTAGCTAAGTAATAGTTTGTCAGAATAACTTAAACGTTTACAATGTGCTTTATATTACATTACAGCTGCATTGTTTACCTTATTCGAGAGGACCTTATTTGTTCTTCTTCTTTGCCCTTGTTACCATGAACTAGCCAATTGTGTGAGCATAGCTACACAACGATATCAAATCATATTATTAGATTTAAAGATCGTATGAAGGAAAAGTACGGCATTTTCAGTCTGTTCATAATTAGATTACCAAAAAATTCTAGTCTGAAGAATTATCTCTACTCTATAGAATTATATTTTGATGGCAATGTTCCATAACAGGAGAATGGATATTTAGTACAGATACATACGTGTGTGTTAGCTGATAAATGATATACTGTCAGTGTTGTTGAACATAATCAGGTAATCGTGTACTTTGATTTCATACAATCTTCAAGTGTTTGCAAGGAGACTTTATTTGTACATTGTAGTAAAGTTTGAAGTGCTTCAACTTGTTCTGTGCTCTTTTGTTAGATTAGACGGTGACAAATTGCTATATGAATCAACCATAAGATCAATAATTCCGTAGTAATATATACAATTTAGAACGTCTTCAGACACGGCCCGTTTCTTAAGTATCTACAAACGAAAACAAAATGTCGGTCGAACACAGTGTTAACTATAAGTACATTACAATTTATAACATTAATCGGAAAAATGAGGCTACAGTAAGTAACTTTTATGGATGACACTGCACCCTCATTAATTTTAGCCTGATTTCGAAATAAAAAAGAATTTGTCCCATCCGAAAATGGTGAACATGACATAAACAAACAAAAACGTGCCCGGTCATGGTGCTATTTGATAAAATACCAAGACTGACTGGTTACTATAAGATTAAAGTTCCAACTCCTGAATCACGGGTCGAGTTTAGTTTTGCTGCCGTATTCCTGGGTAGATGGCGGTCCTGTGACGGGCATGATGCTTCTCTTCATCCTGGAACAAAGGGGGGAAGAGAGTAATAAGCCAGTTTATGATTCAAGATGCGCGTGAGCAGTAAGATTCGGGTAACATCTCGAAGATAAAGGCCCCCATCTAGTAAAACACTTATGGCTTATAGTTTATACATGTCCAGGCGTGTTTTGTTTAGGTCTCGGGGGACTTCACCTTTGACAAATTACCCACAATGCATCTCGCTGTGCCTGCGCAGTTTAATCCGCGCGGGCCGTGAGTCGTCTTATTCTCACAAATGAGGGAAACCCAGTCGTCTCTCTGCACAGCAGGTGAACGAAATAAATGCATAAGTAGATACGTAAACTCACGGAAGAAAAGATCATGTGCACGTTGCACGATCAGGTAGGGTCTGAGGAATACATACCAAAACTTTTTAACCTGCTCTAGTGCTCTGATAAACAACATGCAACTTGAAAATCTTACTGTTTTAAGGTGAGCTATCAGAAAAAATACCAGATATTATAGGGGCATTGTTGAGCCCTTGAAGGATCCGTTAACAAACACAACTTCAGTCACAAATGTATATCTAAGAGTAGTTGTACCAAAAAAAGATCCCACCTGAAGAATTTGCTGCGGATGGAAAAGACGACCAGCAGTGATAGGATCGCGAGTCCCACTATGGTGAAGATGATGATGAGGCCGACCTTCCACCCCGGAAGTGATTCCTTCACACTTGGTCTGCTGACCTGGTTCAACTTCAAGGTCGTTTCTGTAGAAGAAAGAACACACCAGTCAATGTTGAGATGGACAAGAGGCAAGTGTCATTTTCTAATTTTAAGACATTTTTGTCTACACCCCAGGGACATGTGGATTATGCAATGAGGTGCGTCAAGGTCTGAATTGCGCATTCGCTCAGTGATGTATTGTGGGTAATTTGTCAAAGTTGAAAGCTCCTGAGACAGAAACAAAGCACGTCCGAAAACGTATCAAGTGTGATTTACACAAGAACTGCATGCGCAGTTCAAGTCGTGGAGTCAGCGCATGCTTACTGTTGTGCACATAACTGGAGTTGGCCATGGTGATTCCTCCCTTCTGCGCTTCTCTTTGCTGCCCATCGTCCTGCAGCGGTGTGGACCGAGTGGCGCCCCTGTTTGGCGAGCGAGTGATGCGCACTGCACTCGTTTGTACCACGTTAGCTGGTGTGTAGCTCTGTGTTTTTGTAGTCGTATGTCCTGTTAGATAGACGAACAAACAGAAAGACTTTGAGCATGCAAGCTGATCTGTGTTGAACGTGATCGACCTAGACTAAAAAGCAGATAGACCTTGGATGAAGATTTATCTGAGTTGGTAAAATACATTACGAAGAAAAAAAAGATAATTATCTTCAACAATGACCAGGACATGTACAGCTCTTACCTATTTGGGAATCGAACATGTACTATCGTTTGCTGTGTTCGGACCGTATATCGACCTATTTGGGAATGAACCTGTACTATTCGTTATCAATGTTCAGGCCACATAAAGTCCTTACCTATTTGACAAACGAATAGGTAGCGAACGTAACAGACGACATCGTCCCATTGCTCCATGGAGGCCCAGTACCTCCCGCAGTGCTGCGTGCCCTGGTAGTTGTTCGGTTCTCTTGGGACCCAGGTCTGGAAGTCCTCGGCTCCCAGCACCGTCCCGTCCGACCAGCGCCACACGCCCTCCGTCTGCCGATCGTCCAGCCCGATCCAGAAGTTAGCCAGCGGTTTCACGGAGTAGATGAGTTTCCGGATGAGTCTGAGAAGTTCTTCCGTCTTGGTGGGAGCCACGAAGCCTCCTTCAGCTGCGCAGGTCGCCTCGGCCTCACTGTACGTTACGGCTTTCGGAAACGCCTTGAAGCAACTTCCGTCGTGTAGGACATAGTCTTTCAGACATTTGTCGCCTTTGAAGTGAGAGACGATCATCTGTTAGAGACAAGTCCGGAGGAAGATGTGTCGCCGAGAGGACTTCTACAGGAAGGGGATTGTGAGATGTTCCGCCTTGTAGGATGCTGTTAGTAGAAGCTACTTGCTGGGAGGTCTTGGTCGGTTGGTTGCGAGGTATTGGGAGGAAGATTGAAGGATTGGGAAAGTACTAAAACGTAGCCCATTTCTACATTCCATATCAGCTATGCCACTACATGGGGTTTAAAGGACTATAACTGCTTTACACGTTAGGTAGCAGCTACTCAAGCAACTGGATAAAATTGTGAAACGGTTCGACGTTCGTCCGTCACTGATAGAACAACACTGGCAAGCTTTCTCGAGCTCTCAATGACATAATCATTGACGAAAGACGGCAAGTGCTATCTGAAACGTTTGATCATTTCCAAAGTTTATCCAGTCGCTTGTGTGACTGTCACATTAAGCATCTTATTACATGTACCTGGATGTCTAACCTGCCGTAGTCTAGACCTTGTTAGTTAGAATGGTTCTTTTCGGTACCTACCGGGGGTTGACGCCAATGACGGAGATGTAGAAGTCAGTGACGGAGTTGTGTTTTCTTCAGTTTCGTTGTGAATTTTCTTTGTGGTGACGGGAGGAAACGTCGGCGTACTGTCAGTTCTAGGTCCGAGCTCTGATGCGTCGGAGTGTCCCACTGAGGGGATGGGTGGCACGGCTGTTTTTGCCGCAGACCTTTCCGATGATCCGTCCGTTGGGAAGATCCCCTCAACTGTCCTGTAATCGCTGTCTGATGTTGTTGTTGAGGACCTAACGCTTGCTGTATCTAGTACAGTTGTCCGTTCAGGTTTGGAATATACGGTCGTATCTGCTATGAATCTTGGTGTACTAGTGGCGTTTATTTCTAGATCATCTAGAGACGTTCTAAACCTATCCGAAGGAGGTGTGGACAAAGAGCTTGTCCTGTCCTGACTTGTAGATGTCCAGACCATCTCGTGGATGTTCAGATCACCTTCGTCTTCCGTGTCCGTAAATGATTGAGGGCTTCGGGACGTTTGTGAAGCAACCATTTTCGTCAGGGTGGTCACAGGTGAGACAGTACTGTATCTCTCTGCTGTGTCCTTCTCGGCAAGCTGTGTTGCTGTATCCTGTAGCAACTTTGGTGAGGTTGTGGTCATGTTCCAAAATCCCTTTTCTCTTCCCTTGGATACGTCCGCGGCAGTTTCTGTCTGTGAGATTGGATGGCTTGGACCGGATTTCGTCACGGACAATGTCGTCTGCGATACCGTCTGAGGGGGGACGGACATTGCTTGTGTTGTAGATGTTACCGATGTTGATGAATCTTCGGCAGTTTTAACCAATTTGCTCCCTGGCGTCGATGGTGTTAAGCGGACAGTACTCATGAGCAATGTTTGTGGAGGTTTGTCTGAGGTAGAAGTCATGGAAGGCGGCTGTCTTGATTTTTCCAAGACTGCACTGGTGTTGGCCTTTGCCTGTGTCGACGACTCTAAGCCAGATGTTATGGGGTGGGTCTGTGACAATGTGTCTAAGCCAATAGTTGATGCTTGTGTTAGCGTGTCTGTAGCAGAAGCCATGGCTTCTGTCATGGCTTCTGTCGCTGGTTTTAATGTGTCAGTAGTCACAGCTCGTATCCGCGTTGCCGAGTCAGTGCTAGCCATAGTCAGTGTATGTTTTATTGTAGTCATCGCCTGTGTCTGTGTTTCTGTGCCCAAATCAGATGGTATATCAGGTGCTTTTGTTGATGTGCCCAAGTCAGTACTAGTGTTGGCTGTTTGTCTCAATGTGCCCGGCGCGGGTGTGATCGTAGAGTTTTTCAAGGAAGCGTCCGCGCCAGTTGTTACGGCCCTTGTCTGCGTTTGCGCTTCAACATCACTAGGGGACGCCTTTATAGTGTCAACGTCATGACGAGTCATCGTTGGTGTTGTTGTTGGTGCCTTTGTTAACTCGTCTAGGTCAGCAGCTATTGTTGACGACTGGGTTGATGTGCCTGTGTCAGTGGTCGTTGCTCGTGTCTGAGCAGATACAGCCCAGTCAGCTCTAGCCGTTGACAATGTTTCTTGTGACGTGTCTGAAGGAGTTGTACTGTTCTCGGACGGTGTCTCTTTTTGTGTAGGTAGACCCTTCTGTGTTTCTAACACAGACTTCACTGTATTTGGTCTATCCGAAGTTCTTCTGACCGTTTGTTCTTTGACCTCGTATTGTTCCGATGTTACAGGCGTCCCAGTGACAATTTTGCCCGGATCCGACCATGTATCTGGTAGAAACGTTGAGGAAACTTTACTTCTTGTGTAAGCTTGTTTTGTTGGGGCGCTCTTTGGGAGTGGCGTCGATGATGCCAAACCTACGTGGTTCATAAAGCATTGATTCATCCTTGTTAGGGTCAGCTTGATTATAGTTGTTGACTTACATATGGGGGATGGTTATGAGATAGTTTAGTAGATCAGGAAGTTAATGAGCACATTTCGTAATTTTTGTCACAATTAGAAGTTGAAGTTTGTCAGTACTTGAACGTTCTGGTCATGTGGGTAGTTTTAAAGAGTAAAAGAGGGCATCGCAAGGCCTAAATTTGGAAATGGCACGGAGATTGAGTTATTACGTTAACCGAGTTAACACAAGGGACATATTTTGATTGATACAGTTATATCACTATGTTCTTATCATATATGTAATGCCTACGCACATAAACGATATTAGCGGCAGATGTTTATTCTCATGACAGCGACGAGAAGCTAAATTTGAATTGGGTGAGAATTCTTGTGAATTTTAAATTGTAAAGTGAGACAAACAAAACTGAGAGCACGATACCTATCGACAAGCATAGATACGTACTGTTATACAACTTGCCATATCTATCTGACTACAAGTTATCTAGGTTTACCATGTTGTCACAACTTTTATAAACAAAGCCATCGTCACTTTAATCATGCCCTTACCTATCACCGTAACCTCGACGGTCGCCCCGGCCACCAGGCCCACACCTCCGACGGTTACGTTTGCTATACAGGAGTACACGCCTTCATGGCTCCTCTCCACGACTGGTACATCGATGATTGCGCGGTGCTGACTCTGACCGGATGGTAACACCCACATGACGTCAGCAGCAGGCTTGCTGTCCACGTCACACTGCAGGAACAGTGGGTCACCATCTTGGAGTGCCACTGGTGATGAGGCATTGATGACTGGTGTGTCCAGGTCTATAAGGTAGAACGGAAAATCAACAGTCGTTAATTTGAACTAATAAACTGCAGTATTGGTTAACGAATTCAATTGCGCATGGGCAATTGGGATTCGATTTCGGTGTGGGTAATACTAGTATGTCGAAGTTAAAGGCCCCATGGTATATAATATGCAAAACACGTCTGGAGATGGTATCGTTATCAAGCTTGCAAGCATGGTCTTATCAAGCACTTCCATTTTGCAAGCTAGGAGCGACTTTGACCTAGCACATGCGAAGTTCAAACATTGAACAGGCTTATTGTTAGGGAGGTGCGATGTGTTCTCAACGTTTTGGTTGTCGAACTTCACATACTAGCTAGCCACAATGCAATCCATGTTATTGATGAGCATTCTCTTACGCAGAGCCTGGCTTGCGACCTATACAACATATTTTGGCTCGTGGGCGTGGCTTCTCACCAGTTGTCAGCCAATCATCAGAGTATAGAATTTTCCTAAAGAAAACATTTACTAAAATATTCGATTGTCTGATAGGCTGACAGCTTGTTTGATGTCGCGCCCACAAAAGTGGAAACTTCAGCCCAAAATGCAGTTAGGTGCTCATTTTAACCTGAGTGAAATGAAGAAAGCCTTAAAGTACCTTTCCTAAGATCACCTTGATTGAACAGACGACATCACTGAGTAGGATCTAGGAGAATATTCCTGAGTAGAGTTTTTGCGTTTATCATTTGGAGATGACACAAAAAGATACTTACACGATATTTCCAGTGTGACGGAACAGTTCCTAGGCTTGATAGGTTCTGGACGTTCCTCTTGACAAACGTACACGGCTCCGTCATCCTGTTTGGTGACGTTGAGGTCATAGGTCAACTTGGTTCCATCCGCCATGTTGTTGTCCACTGCCAGGAGGGAGCCATTGCTGAGCTGCTGGTACCATTGTAGTGATGATGGAGGGCGGCCGGAGGTGGAGTTGCAGGATAACGACGCCTTCGTCCCCGCTACAAGGTCGTCTGAGGACACCGAGCATTCCGGGGGACTGGGGTTCTCTGTAAGTAAGGCCATATTGATTTGATTATATGAATGACATCCTCTGGGAACTCCAAAAACTGATGCTGTTGTGCAAATAAAAATGTTTGGCAAAAAGTTACCTTCAGTATGAAATATAAATAGTCAGAAAGGTTGAACAAATGACTGAGTGAAAAACACCAACACTACATTTTCATTTTTGTTTTTTCACATCTTCTTTGACGTTGGAATTTCACTTTGGCATTCTATGACATTAGTATCCATTTCGGCAATTTTAAGTTACGCAAAATAAATGTTGAACTTAATTTTACAGCTGCTTTATGATTGGCAACAAGTAACATTTTAGATAGACAGATCCTGCACCTGTTGCTGAGGAAAAGTTACCCACCAATCACATACCCGCCTATGGTCATTAGGCAAAGTATTGGCTGGTAACTTTCTCCCCAGCAACAGGTGAGGGATCATCTAATTGGCTGACGGCTGGTCAGCGCTATCGCGCGACGTTACGCTAATCTCCAAGCATATCCTACAGTGGCATAAGATAGTATCATACTTGAAAGTTTAAGATAGTATAATAAGCAGGAAAGGTGAGTAGCCGGTCAAGGAGTGTCCATTAGCTATCCGTGCCACCATAGGATCAGCTTGGAGACACGCTAGAGTCGCTGCTTGATGCATACAATTGGGCATTTTGAATAAAAATGCTAAAGTAAAAACAGTTGACTCACCAACGACGGATACTTCGACAAATGCAGACGATTCTCCGGAGTCCGACCCCGACATGTCCGACACCTCGCACTCGTAGGTGGCGGCATCGCTGTGTTCGACGCCTTTGATCTTTAGTGTGACGTCATCCACGATCTCTGCGCGCCCTGACAGGCTCCCGTAGGCTATGGACGTTAGCACTGATCCTGGAAAATGACGGAATTCGGCACATAAGCAATCTTGGATTTCTCTACATAGTGCTATTAAAGTTCTCTTACATAGCAGTAAAAATTGGTGTTGGTTTAGTCCTGGGGGTGCACGGGATGAGTATTGGCATAAGCAGTTACTAGTATATCTAGTTCATCTTTCGTAATATTGCTTCGGTCGTGTTTGTGGAAATATCAAGCTTTCTTTGTCGGCTGACTCCTATCACTGAAGCTTAGCCCCTCCTGCTATTGGCCGGAAAGTTATTGGTCAATCACGATGCCTGTTGACGGACGTGTGATTGGCTGATGACTCAATGCTAACTCAGCGAGAAGGACGGATCGCAGGCGAGTACGCCAGGGTCTAGATACATGACTAGAAATAAAATAATAGCCTGGAGTACAGTCTTTTTAGTTCTGGTCCGCTCCCGAAGGTTGCTAGCCCGCGGGGTAGAAACCTTTGGGAGCGCATCAAAGCTAACAAGACTGTACTCCAGGCTATAGAATGAGGAATCGAAGTGAGCTAGACTTAAGATAGTTTGCTAGACTTACCCATAACCTGTAACTTGGTGTAGACAGTGTACATCTCCTTCCTCCAGGTGAGGATGAAGGTAGGAGACGCAGGTGTGAAGGTACAGACCAGGTACCCGTCCTGTCCGCTGACGAGCGTGGTGGGGCTCTCCGAGTCAACCGTCACCGTTAGGCTGTTGCTACCTACGTGTATAACATGGTTGTTCCGTAACAACCCCATTTTATTAAACCCTTGTCATTTTGTCCACGATCTTCCGGCCTATCGATGGAAGGTCGGCCATATTTATGATCGACAGAGGGTTGCGCGTATTTTTCACCTGAAAACCGTCCCTGTCACATATAAGCCATACTTTGTACCTTGTACAATTGTTGCTATTATTATAAGCGAGGCTCGGGCGATTGCCGCAGACTCGTCGTCCGATCGATTTTCGCGCAATGTGACGACAGGGGTATAGGGACCGTGACTTTGCCTCGACAGCGCGACGACCCAGCAATTTCACAGAGCGCTCAACTAATTTCTTAGATAAAACTAAACGAATATTTTCCCGCTTTGTGTGTTTTCGCTGTCTTTTTTTAATATCTAACATGGTATTACATGATATTCAAATCATGAAGTCAATCATGACGCAAAGCCAATGTAGATCACAGCGAGGTCGCAGCGCTATCGCCGTCTAGTTCAAATGGAGACCTTAGCATCAAAGTCATTGTTTCTTCAACAATTGATAGTTATCCGTACGCGCTATACGCAAGGAAGGGAACGACGTTTGTGGCTATGACCTCTTAATACATTTGGCATCTTTTACACGATGATGATGATCTTTTACATATAGAAAAGGATTAAAAAACTAGAAGATTTTGAAAGAAATACCATGCAAGGCTCCGTAGTAAATTCAACTGACAGAAATACATGTAAGTGCCCTGAACATAGAACAAAAGATTTAAACATGACGTACCTCTTACAAATAGTCCAAACAGCACCGCCAATATACCCCTGGTCACGGTTGAGGAGAAGCACACTTTCCACATGTTGATGACGTACTACCAAGGGAGAGAGAGGATTCAACAACAGGAACTCATATGAAATGAAAAGAAAGTAAGTAAGACTGATAAAAATGAGTAATAATTCCCAATAGACGATGTACACTCTGCGATGCAAATTAAAGACTGCATGGTAAGATGTGGATGTACAATATATAGTGTAGTATTACATACTGTACATTTCCATGGCGTTTAATTACGTGTATACTATGTTGTTATCAAAGATGTCGATCTGATTGGCGGGGAAACAAATTAGGTCGGCAATTAAAACCTGTCATTAACGTGTTCAGTACATCACATAAACGTGACACACATCTCTGGGATCTCCCGTGGAACCAAGATTAGCAAATCTGTGACTGGCTCAATCAAGAAAATGCCAAGATAACGTTCTTAATTCGTTAAAAGGACACGCACAGTGATTTGATGAAAAAACGAATAGAACATCACACTTTGAGCGTATATCCATCCACAACTATTTTCTTTGTTTACGTTTGGCCCCTGTCACACAGCCGACCATGCCCTCCAGACCATGGTCGAGAGTTAGTCGTTAACAAGGTTGTTCAGCGGGGTTACCTAGCTACTAATTTTTAAAAGTTGTGTGCGCCAACCGACTATGCATTTTGAAAAAAAAAATCAAAATCAAGTTATGTTCTGCTTCATGAGAGATCAGGGGACCGACTGGAGCTGGAGCTAAAATAGGATGCCATAAAAATTCCAAGCTGCTCCGAACCCAGCGCTGACCTTGGTTGAGGAGAGGTCGGGAGCAAAGTCGTGGCAAGGACCTGAATGTGTAGCCTCCATAGCAGGCTCTCTATGGCCTTTTTTGGCTCATAGTACATCAGCGACCCAGTACAAAAAGAAATGGCCGGCAAAAGTGTACTATGAGCCAAAAAAGGCCATAGAGAGCCTGCTATGGAGGCTACTGAATGTGTGACAAGGGTTTTACAAACACATTCCATATTCGTTAAGTGATTTACACATTGTGGTGAATGGCTTTTGTCAATACCAGTAGCGATTTGTGCTATGTTTCAATGCCATTTCACGGCGTGCTGTTGTCGGTGTTCACATTAATTGTAACGACTAACTAGTGACACATATATAGGGCAGCAAGGTTTCTTGCAGTTTAGCAGGGTATACTTTTATATGGAGAGGTTGCTAGCTCTTTTCTTTCAACGTGCTCGAAGAACCTCCGAAACCACGAGAACCCCATTTTACGTCCCTTCCAAAAGACAGGTGCAGCCCCAACCAAGGTGTCCTACCCAGGATTGAACCGGGGTCTCGAGTTACCAACTAATCGGAACCAGGAGCTTCTCTGTGAGACTGCGATCAGTTGAGCCACAGGGACATTCCTACTTTTTTCAACACCATGAAGGAACTGCTTTTCGTTCAAAAATGAAAATGAGCTACGGCTACTGTAGCGATAATTGCCTTGTTTCAGATAACGATAATTGTACAGATAACGATAATTGTATAATTGATAACGATAACGATAATTGTGATGATTTCCCAGCATGAAAGATACCGTTATCGCCAGATGTCATCAATTAGAAGTCCTCTTTGTTACCATAGTAAGGGCAGTGGTACCTCATAAACTAAAGATTCTTCTTCTGAGTGAAGAGAACTGTAAACCACACACGTCGTCAATAAGTACAAAAGAGTAGGAAAGACTCTAAAAGCTAAAGTGAACAAAAAGTGAGCTATAGCAAATAAATCGTTCCCTCAGAATTAACACAATTCATGTCGCATTTGTATCGTTAGTGATGTTTTATATCTATTGGCCCAATAAAATCCTTTTAAATTTTACGTTGCCGACTCAGAAAGAAATGTAAGTTGGAAGAAAAAGTTGAAGGTCCATTTTGAAACTGCTGGACCGATTATTGTAGAACACACCAACACATAACACTAACAGGAACTACGCGCGCCTAGGACAAAATCATGAGTAATTTTGCTGAATAATTTTTCATGTATGCCTTTCTGATTGCTCACAGTTACACTGTAACACTTTTCCTCTAGTCCGAATCGTCTATTTTCTTCCTATGATTATCATTGACTTTTCATCATCCATATGGAACTACGGAACTCTGTATATCGCACTGCCAGGACTTTTATCAAAATTTATATTTGCCGAAACACTACAAAGTAACGCAATTGGTATGAAAAGCAGGAAAAGGACTACAATGTCAAAAAAATGACTCCCAGATTATCAGACTCCTGGCAGCTTTGTCATTAATGACGCATGCATGGCAAGAAATTTCAGAGCATCAATGAGAGCTCTGTGTAACAGTTGAAAGAAAAACGCACACTTGAGAAAAACGACACTTGCCTTTACAGAAATCTATCAATCCATCTATCCATCCACCTGTCCTCTATCCATCCATCTATCCATCTATCAGTTCCTCAACCCATCTTTCATTCCCGTACTAACCTGAGTCGTGGTCTCTATGTGAGTCTACTACCTCAACTACTGGGAAGTGGGGAAAAGGTATTTGGCGGGCTGTGACTTTAGTGTGTTTGATGACAGAATTTACTATGTTTTCTGAGTTGTAGATATCCGCAGAGCAAACTCGTCCTGACGCGCTGTCCGCCTAAATTACGTCCATGTAAGCTTTGGTTTTGTTCCTGCAAATGTCAGCAGCATCAGGGGGCACCACAACTCAGTCCCGCGCTTTATGTCCCGGCTTCGGGAACAAAACCTCAGGCGGGACAGATTTACAACAGATCCCACACATCGTGCCGCAGCCGGGGGACGATTGTCTCGCAAACACACAGACTTTACGAGCTGGTTCTTTTTTGTACGGGAATTAGCGAACATAAACCCCTCAAGCTGGATATAAAGTCAGACGATTAAAGATGAGAAAAACTTGTTAGTTCGAGAGAGACCGCGTAGTATATTGTTGGTTATTTGGGTGAGGAGGTCTGCCGCAAATCTCGCGGGCTAAGTATATTTGCACATATGTCTGTCACGTCGGCCCTGCAGGGTACCGTACACACACAGATGCAAGGGCTGCCATTGGGCGGCTTTCAGGTCATCCTGCTTTCAGGTTTCCTTTTCTAGGATATAGTGCTATAGGCCATTCTCCGCTGGGAGTCTATCGATGTAAAGCGTAAGGGCGGTGGGGTTCAGGGTAAGGTGTGATTCCCCACCACAATCAGGTGCGCACACCCAAACTTTACTTATCAGTAGACGTTACAAAAGTCGCTGTATACTTTTGGTGCAAGGTGGTTGTTTGTTATCAGCCTGTTGAATCTGGACAACGCGATGTTGACGTCTGTGCTGTCCTCGACATAGCGCTTGATACTACTTCTATGCTGTCGGCCCAGACCGTAGCATAGTAAAACCCCTTTACCCTTTTCCCATATCCTAACGGTACAACTTTAGGTATCGATGGCTTGACGTCAGTGGTAGCTAAGGGTTTTTGTCCCAGAATCCGAAGGTCCTGGATTTGAGCCTCCTGATTTCCCTCACTTTACCCAGGTGAAAATGAATACCTAACTGCTGTTCGGCACGTCCCTAGGATTGGACGTCAAATGAAGGTCCCATCTCTAAGGATATCTACATCCCCAGCTTGTGAAAGAAACCACTACACTTATAGAAAAGGGGTCTTTCCCGGTGTGAGTGGATCAAATAGATCTGTACAGCTATGCAGCTTGTACTGTTCAGTTGTTGTTCAGATGTGCTATTGTACTGTTCATGACAAACCTGCTGTATTACACCATGAGATCACCAACTTAACGCCGTGTTGTAACTTTTGATAGTAGCTCATTACGTTCTACGAGACCATCCCGCCGTTTTCGCTGTTTTCGAGAACTTCGCCAGTTCTGCTCCCTTTCTTACCGACAATGAGCTCATTGTTACCGCATGCGTGTGTAAACGGCCACGGCCAAACCACCGGGCGTCGTGAAAATCATCTACCAGTTCATTAGCACTTTAGGGGAAATGAATATGCACAAAAAGCTGGTAAAATCCTTGTAGCATGTTATTATGTGATTGAATGGAGCGAAAATCCGAAAATAGGGAGGCTAGAGTCACATTTTTCAATGTATACCACATACTTAGATTGACGATTCATTGGTCTATTTTTCAAAAGCGTAAAGTCTGTCAACTATGACAAGGTTATAGATAGCTTCATACGTCATGCACTACGATAGGACAACACAACAGCAGAACAACGCGATGTATCCTAATTAAATCTCGATTGTAGCAGCCCGCCTAACATCCAGCCGGCCTCCTAGAAGGGGAGGGGCCAGTTACAGCCCTGAACAGCCCTGAGTTTGTGTCACATAGATTAGTCGAGATGTGTCTCTCCTCAGATACTTTTGCCATAAAGTAAGAGAAAGAGGCCTAAACAGGGTCTATTACGTCTATGAAGGTAATAAGATGTACCGAAAAGCAGTTACTCAAGCAAGTGGATATGATTTTGGAAACGGTCGGACATTTCAGACACCATCCGATGTCTTTCGCCAGTCTTTTGAACCGTCTATTGTTTGGTGGTAACTTTTTTCTACAGTTGCGACATTGAAGGATCGTGAAGCAGGCCGGAGAGTATGCGGGGTTGTGCGCCGCCTGCCCCCGCTGTGGTGAAGGCCGCGGGACACAGCCACTCTTCTGTCTCTGTTTGCCTGACAAACCGTAGGCCACAGCAAGTACATTTTATCGATAACATTCCATGCAGACTCAAAGTCTGACGCTAGAACATGAACAATTGGGAAAAGAACAAGATCTACATTTTCAAGAAAGAGGCCATAAAAATTGTAACTGTTACAAGAAATTCTGAATTGAAGACAACAAATACCACCAAGTCTTTTATCCCACTGTCTCTGTTTGCCTGATATGCCTTAGACTACAGCAAGTACATTCTATGAAAAATGTATGCAGACTCCAGGTCTAATGCAAAAACAAATGGTGAAAAATTATCTAAATTTTCAAGATATGGCGCGACCACATAGGTTGTGCGGTCGTCGTACGATTTTGATGGCCATAGGATTTAATTTCAAGCAGACTGTGACAGAACCAACCATCGACATGGGTCCAGCAGCATTTTGTGTACCAAGATAGTTGAACTTTGCATGGGACGTACATATTGTCCTCAAAAATGCCCGAGGTTAGCGATCGTGCGACGATCGCACGACCTATGTGACCGCGCCATAGAGCCCTTGAAGTTTTGAAGACAACACATATACCACCAAGTCTTTTATTTCTGTATGCAAATAATGCAGAAAGCGGCGTGGTAGCCTTGTAAAAGTGATACTAGTGAGGTAGCGATGAGAGCAGTCGTGGAAGTGACAGTTCGGTGGTTGCAGAAGTGATACTAGCGTGGTAGCCTTGAGTATATGTAGAGTACAAGTGGTAGTAGTATCACTACAACTGCATTCAATACTACCACACAAGTGTACTCTAGAACTATGCTCATGGCTACCGCACTACTGTGGCTTTTGATAAGTAAACTCTACGCGCCATTTTTCACATTTTGGTATTTTCTTGTTGACCATCGCTAGAGGAGAACGAAATTCCCTTGCTTTTATTTTCGAAATCAGGCTAAAACCAATGCACGCGCGGATGCCACCCATGAAGTTTACTTGCAGCGGCCTTATATGTGGAGAAGCCAAGGCCACCGACACTTAGGGGCACGGTTGCCCGATGATTTTGTGGAAAAATTCGGGAAAAGACAAAGGCGGGAGCGAGGGTGAGAAATGTAAACACTTCTCTGTTGTACCGAGTTGAACTTGAAGTTGCACTTGGTTTCTAAAAAGCTGCATTGGCGTACACATTCTACAGATATAAACGGCGCAGTTTGTGGCTCAAGCGTCGTTGATTTCGTATTGACCGTATCCTTCGACAAAGAAACAAAACAAAGAAACAAAACAAAGTACAGAAATACTGCAGTGCGAAGGAAGTCACCCTAACATTGGTTGGAGATGAGTTGCCAAAATCAAACATTATGCTCGACATGTTCAACTTCGGTCAGCCTAAATCATTTCTAACTACTCACTTGAACAGTTTTGACTTTTGAGAGGGAGCCGTTCAAGATAGCGACCCTGCATTGCGGTCCAAACCGACAAACTATTTCATACTTCTTGTAATCGGACATAAGTACATCAAGACAGTAATGTTCTCAATTTGTGAAGCCTGAAATCTTGTGAACGCTTGCCAGCCGCATTTCAGCTGTATATCATCATTTGATCACATTTCTTCATATTATGTACGTAAAGGTTTGATGTTTTAGAAAAGCAAGCATTTCCTGCATTCAGTGCGTGACAAAGACCAACTCATGTCAGAACACATACTGCCCACAAAGTCAAAGAGGAACGCTGTCAACATGATATGAAAATGCATCACCCATAATCCATTCTTGCACCTTTCGTTAACGAACTTTGCCCGAAATCTGAATATTTCCAAAGGATCAAACACACGTCATATGCAATTTGTTGTTGGCATCCTTCAGTCTTGTATGACAATGGAGTTATATGCGGTGGTGCGCACACATTTCACGGATGAAAAACAAAAAAAAATGAATCTTTTTTCCGCTTTCATTGTTTTCTTGTCTTTTAGTCGATTTTTTTTACATTTTGCATCGTATATCCAATTGCAGTGGAATGGGGATTGTGCAAAGCTCACGACGTAAGAAAGCACTATAGAACCACGTACGACTTACTGAGTGATTGCGCCACCAGCACATGTATCAATCTATCACTCTTTAACAACCTTGACTCACCCAAGCACAGTGCCGCTATTTCAAGGTCTCCCGATTCTTCCAACCGTCAGGTTTGGACTTGATTCATGAAAACAAACTCAACCAGAGCACCCCCTTCCTCATAAACCACGGAGAAGACACAGCCCGCCACCCAAAAATAGCGATGCAAATAAGCTCGGTGCTTTGGACTTTAGGAGGCTGTGTATGTCATGTTTCTGTGAGGCGTATAGTGTTATTATATTGTAATTTACCGTATCTTATTATAAATACTCGCCCCAATCTTATTCAACATGGTACATTGTCGATAAATTATTCGTGAAGAAAAGTATTTTTTTTTCTTATCCTGAATTTATCGTTTAGCTTTATTGACAGATTATCTAGAAGTTGAACACCAGATTGCCCTAAAATCACTTCGGAGCGTTTGGTGATGTCAGTGTTCTGCATTTTGCCAGTACTCCTATATTCACCGTTAAACGTTGACAGGATCCCTCCATGCAGACCCTCCCGAAGAACTGACTACGTCACTATGCGTGAGCAACCGCAGTAGTGTATCTGTGGCACACTGGTCTTTCAACGGCTATCATCACAAGCACGAACTTTTCTCGGTCCAAAAAAAAAAAAAGGATTTCCACTTGACATTTTCCGGCTTATGGCTCCCAAAATAACCCTCTTATTATTACATCACTGCATATTCTTAAGTATGAGTCAATATTGACACTAGCTTAATTCCCATTCGAAGATCCTTTGCCAGTCTGTTGTGACGAACATCTTTTGTTTTCGCAACAAATGACGCAACGGGAGTCTACGGGTTCTGAATGAAGAATCTGAAGCGGGTACATCTGAAGGCTGGGCGGTCTGGCATTTGGCATTTTCGCTTTTCATCGTGTGGACAAAGGCGGGGTAATATTTCCCTTCTTTCCATGTTCGACACGTTTTCTGGCAGAATGGGCCACTATGAGTCACATTTCTGGCGTCTTCTGTTTGGAAGTATTACAAGGAGTTTGGTGTATATGTGAGCGCATGTGTATATGTTTGTGTTTGAGTGTGTGTGTGTGTGTGTTTATCTATGTGTGTGTGCGTGTGTATGTGTGTGTGCGCGCGCGCGCGCGCATGCGTGTGTATGTGTGCTTCTGGAAGTGAGTGTGTATGTGTCGGTGTCTGTCTCAATGATTTTTCAATACAATCTACCAACCGCATCGGGATGCGGAAAGACTTGCATTGGTGTGATCTGAACCAGCTGAAATGACGGCAAACAAGTGTTTTTCTCACTGATCCAGGATGCCCGCAGTGCACGGCTCACAAACATCACTTATTGTCAGGGTCAGTAACTAGACTATTTGTCTATGGAAGGAAGGAAGTCACGGTCGGATTCTCCCGGCCCATTACCCAGACACAGAACGGACCACTGTTAGCACGTTAGACCCCGCCCTCCCGATAAAACCGGACATACATCTCACATACATCATCATCTCCATGGAGCACAGGCTCGTAATCAGCAGTCTACTGGAGCGGGGAGTCTGGGTGCGGTTTGGTCTCTGTGGTAACTCCGTTTCCTGGCATTAACTGGTGGTTAGATAATCTCCAAGCAGATCCTACCGTAGCATTAGATATTTCACACGCGCGTATATATTCAAGTCCGCATGACGTCCGTACGGAAGTCTTAGCCTCTACCAGGCTCCACAGATCGCTGAAAAAGTAGCAGAAACCGGACAAATACATAGAGATATCATGCCAAACGAGTTTATAGCAAACAATACTCATCGGTCAGCTAACTCCTCTGTCAGCTAACTCATCTGACATGTTATGTGTCGATATTTGTCCAATCTCCACTGTCCTACCAGCGACCTGTAGAGCCTGGTAGATGATCAAAAGCTGGCAAAGGTCGTGTAGTCGGCCTGGGAGTGTTCATTGGCAATTGAAGGATTGGCTTGGAAATTAATGGTTAGACACAGGAGCCTTCCGAAAAGGCCTGCTCTTTGAGGCTAGTGCTTTACGCACAGAAAAATACGTCGTCAACTTTTGGATGATTTCCCAAAGCATCATGAGGGCCATGTTACTGATAAAAAAGATCAAATCGGTTCAAAGGCCTGGAAAGAGTTCCTTTAATATTTGTACAAACATCTTACTGGCATATTAGATTATCTTCGAACAAGCAAACATATCTATATATGTACCCATAAGTGTTCTCTATCTCCAGAGATCATAGTTTTAAATGACGAAGATTTTGTCTCCTTTTGTTGTGCGCGAAAACCTTAAAGTTGTTCTAATTTTCTTGGAATTTTCAGCAAATTGAAGATGGCATTCATGACATTTTATTGCGATGGTGGCCCATTTTCCGAGTTTTATACCTGTGTTAAAGCCTGGATGCCAGACTGTTACTTTTCCAGGCTGGCTCCAAGGCTCCAGGGCCAACATGCCTCCCAAGGAAATTACCACCCACCCAGCTCGTTAGACGAACATTACTATGGAGCCGAGGAGCTGGCCACTGAAGGCCCTGGAAACAGACTCTGGCATCTAGGCATCTCCGGTTGCTATAAGAATTAAGATTCTGGTACATTGTACTTTTCGTATGTGACGAACTGGATGGTTTTGCTTAGAAAAATCCGACTGTCTGAAAATTCAAAATGTGAACTTTTGCTGGGCTTTTCATTTTGGTCACAGTGATTGTTGAATCTGTGGTGCATACGCTGTGACATCATCTATAGAGCATACCCGCTTACGTCAAAATGTCAGGTTAGAAGGTAGCATTTGTTCCTAACAGTCAGGATCACCAGAAATAGACTTTTCCACACTGGGTCACATTTCAGACGATTTCACGGCATTTAGCGCCGAATGGACGACGCCGATGACGTCACCAGAACAGCTGTTGCCCAAATCCCAGACGATCTGCCATTCTAATGGTGGTATCTCACTGCACTTGGGGCGCCGTTGTGCCACTGCGGGGTTCGTTCACTGCGGCACTTTTTTGTTATTTTCGTGATTTTCAATAATTTAGATGTTGCGTAGTACGTAAAGGTATGGCTAAGAAGACAACAAAATACACAAAACGGAAGAAAGTTCGTTCTTTATGTTTAAAATTCGTTGAGTCAGCTACGAACCCCGCAGTGCCGCACCGGTGCCGCAAGTGCAGTGAGATGCCACCTTTAATTACTGTAAATGTATTTAAGTTCGCGGGGATTTAATTTCGCGGTAGCGGGAAAAGGGACTTTTCGCGGTGGATTTAAGTTCGTGGTATTACCATAGACTGCAATCTAATATCATAATAGAAAAATGTTCGCGGTGGTTTTAAATTCGCGGTTAAGTGGTCACCGCGAAAGCCGCGAACATTAATCCACCGCGAACATTTCTGCATTTACAGTATCTGGTGTGTTACGCCATGAGATGGTTTACCGGGTATGCAACACAAACGAACGAAGAAACGATCTACACGTACATCGCATAGCTTTTATTTAAAAACACCGAATTGTTTACTTAGTGTAAAAAAGCTTTGAATAGAGAAAAAAGCTAAAACTAACACACAAATGAACCTACAAAGGGAATAATGAAATAAGGGATATTAATTTTAAACTGATTACAACGTACATAAGATACGACACGACACGATAAATAAAAAAGCGTTGTCATGTTTCAAGGACGGTAGATAATGTCAATCATATTTACATATTTCAATAGGTCCCCTAGAATATTCCAAAATGGATACAGCTAATCATTAAGTGCATTGTGCTCATATTAAAATGCATAAAACGAATGTGAACAACAACGTGAATGACAAAAAAGTCATACCTTTGTGGCATCTAAGGGACCAGTCCCTAAACAAACGTGAACTATACCTAGTGCTTTCTTCAAGATAAAAGCTAAGTTTGATACTGTCGATACAGCACATGGCAATGGCGTCATCTATGCGACAAAACTTAGAAAAAAAAAACACAAATCGTTTATTCTAATATCTCGGTTGTTATTCCTGTGGCGTATCGATGGCCGGTAGTCAGTGCTGCTAAAATTTACAGACGTTCAAAAATCTTATCAAAACTATTATTGAATCAAAACTTATAGATCAGATCTCTACATCCTTCCATCCTTCTCCTATTTCTCTCCCGTTCCCTTGTCCATCATTTCTCCGGACGGCTTGCGGCTGACGGCCGGGGTTACGCCCTTACGCCTCTTCTTGCGCCTGGAAGTAGAACAAGAAATACAACGTTATTTTTACTACTTTCTATACATGTCATTCTCTCTCTCTCTATATATGCACGACCTTCTCAAGAAAACCCTCGATCGTACGACGTTCGTGCGACTAACATGACCGGGCCATAAGTGTTCTTACTTGAGCGCGGCGACGATGATGCAGGCCAGCGCAGCGAGCACGATGAGTGGCAGGATGACCGCCAGGGCGATGACCCAGCCGGGAGTGGCTCCGGTATCTGTGAGGGAGATGCGAAACTGTTCAGAGAAATCTTCATAAAACACTCCCAGAAACGTCAAAAGCCCCCAATCGGGAAAGAGATACTTCAGAATAAAGTCTGGAACCGTTACAGTTTCTATAACCATGACTGTGTGCCATGATAGCTATACACATACACATACTGCTTTGAACCTGTGGAAAGATAAAGATAGCTTTACATACTGTGCGCATTGATACATCAATGAATCGGTAGATACTCTACGTGAGCCGAAAGCCCCATATCTTTCCGGCCCCCGTGCTGGTATGATTATACCTTATCCCAAAGAAGGAAGAAGCATACGAAAGGCCAGACGTACTAAAACCGTGCATCTACATTAAAGCTGTGTGCAAGATAGCGACAGCGCCTACAGGTCTGGCAGTGTCCCCCGGTGAACTCTTCCTTGCAGGTACAGGTGTAGACGTCAATCATGTCCACACACAGGCCACCGTTCTGGCAGGGGGAGGAGTCACACTCATTGATGTCTGCAGGGGATGCACGGAGGGAAGCCATGTAAGCGTCTAGGTTAACTTAAGGAAAAGAAAGTCCTATAGCGTTCTTTGAGGCCGTAGAGGCAGTGCATTGTTATCCACTGTGTCTAAGGCACGGTATAGGAAGGCGGAGCCCAACTGTCTCCTTCCACCGCCTTTTGCCTCCCCAACCGAAGTCAGGCACGTACCCATTCTTACACCAGGGTGGAGTGAGGAATGCCGTGAAACTTTGAAAGCCAGGACCTTTAGGTCTATTGTGTGCTGCGCTAGCCACTTGGTCATTTGACGCCACACAAGGAGGTAAGCGATTAATTACCCAGCAAATATGGGACCAGTAATAAGCCAGTCACAGTTCCAAGTGCGCATATGCAGCATTGCGATGCATTGTGGTATAATGTAGACAAGGAACGGCAAGAGACCTTGAACTTTGACCCCTGCACATGCTCATTTGAAACTACGAGCTGACTTATTGCAACGCAAAGCAAGTGCAAGCAAGCAAGATAAAGAACAAAAGATGTAGTGCTACAAAAGACAAACATTTGACACCCCCCCCCTCATGATCCTAATCCAACTAAATTTTTAGTTAATCCTTTTCTCCGCTGACCTTAACCGTGGAAAGAAATTCTACAAATGCTTGCCATCTATCTTATCTTGCTAAACTTGTCAAGTTTGTATCTGTAACAGGTTTTATGCTCTTATCACAGATATCACAACACAACTCTTGTTTGTTTGTTTGTATGTTTGTTTGTTTGTTTGTTTATCTGTTGTCACCCACCGTCCAGACAGATATGCCCATTATAGCCGGCGGGACAGTTACACTCGAACGATCCCGGGGTGTTGGTGCAGGGCGCGTTGTTCTCGCAAGGGGACGACAGGCACTCGTCGATATCTGTGGAGGCGAAGACGTGCGTGTCATGATCTTATCTATATCGGAAGTAAGTCAGCCTCTTTCATTATGTGGAAAATATTAGATCGACCGAAAAGTTGAATAGTGATTCATTTTGTAGAGCCCCTGTCACACATAGCCAACACTGAGTGTGTGTCCTCCCGACATACCCTAGATCATGGTTAAGGTTTAGTGATAGCGAGGTAATATGTGGTTTGGAGTTGGTCGGTTTGGAGTTGGATACTAGTCTCTAGAAGTTGTCTTCGCCAAAATTTTGAAGAAAACAAATAGAAGTCGGGGGAAATTCAGTTTCTTCTTGGATGCAATAAGAGGAGCAATAAAGGTCAACCAATCAACCATTTAACAGTCTTAAGTGAAGAACTTACCTATGTCACACCTTTTCCCGGTCCACCCGGTCTCACAGTGACAAGTGAAGCCCACCCACCGGTCCTCACAGCTCACGGCGTGCACACAGGGGTCCGGGCTGCAGTCGTCTACTTGGGTCAGTGCTAGGTGGGCAAATAAAAAAGCAAATGCGAAAACTTTCGTGGTGGTTTATGTTCGCGATTTTCGCGATGGCCGCTTCACCGCGAACTCAAAACCACCGCGAACATTTTCCCTCTGCCTTCTACTTGCGTGGTCTATGGCTCCCTCTTCTCGGTTCATGTAAGTACTATACATTGTAACAGTGTTGTAATGGTAAAATATTTGAGGTACTTGTTACGATGAATACACACGAATCCTTGCAGGCACACATATATCCGGCTATGTACTGTACAACACCATGATAGAAATGTAGTACTGCATTTCGCATCCAGAGGGTTGGATCAGTGACAGTTGATCACACCAGCACTGTCAAAGTCAAAATTGTACCCACCAATCTCGCAGATGTATGGACGCTCTACGTCACAGCTGCTGACGTTGAAGGTGTAGATCGTCACGTTATTCTCGTTCCCATGCACGAGGTAGCCACACCCCGAGGTCTCGTTCCACAGGTCCGGCTCCCACAGTCCCCAGCCGGGATCTACAGTGATACATGCAGGGGGAAAAGTAGCACAACTTAGCCTCAATTGGCAGCAGTCTCACTGGTGAACTCATTGTTAAAATCAGTTGGTAATCTAAAGACCCCTGTTCTATCCTGGGAAGGGAATTTCGGTTGGGGCTACACAGGTCTTTCAGAAGGGACGGAAAGTGGGGGTCCCGTGATCGAGGAAGCGCTCTAGCAAATAGAAGAGGAAGGGAAGGCAACCCCTCTCTGTCGAAATATACCCTGCTACTTGAATAGCAATGAAACTTGCTGAACTATGTTCCACAACAAGGCGAACAACAACAACAATTGAGCATGTTTACCTACTGTCTGAGAATAATAAGTCATCATTTCAACAGTTGAAAATCGCGGTACACTGTGTGTCTTAATCTATCCTGACAAATTTCTAAATTTCTACCCTTAAACTATTCTTGATCTGAAATTCCTACAGAAGAGAAAAACATACTCGTCGTTATGTTAACTCCATCGCTCGCCAGGAATGCTCCATGACCTGACTCGTAGTGCAGACCGATCCAAACGTCCTCCTCCGTGTGGGTGTAGTTCGTGAGGAACTGGTAGGTGGAGCTGTTGGTCACGGCAGCGAGGCGGGCGCCTTCGCGAGCGCAGGAGGCCCGGGCGTCAGCGTAGCCGAGCCGAGTCTGGTTAAACTCGCGGAAACAGTGGCCTTCGAGCCGGACCCAGCCTTGGGGACAGACGTGAAACTCTGTGTGGATCACAATAGGAAGATTTTGATGGTTATCGTGAGATGCATATGAATGTAGACATTGTAGAAAGGCAATACAGCCAAACCTCCACAGCAACCACTGAAGGGACTGAGCAAAAATGGTTGGTAGGGACAGCTGGTTGCTCCATTGCTCCAGACAAGTTGGTCAGACGCTAGATAGACGCTAGTGCAGACGCTAGATATCTTCCAGAATAGTTTCTTCCTTTTGCCAAGCCTTCTATCAGTATGATCACACGCACACGTTCACGCACACACTTCTGGCGAATGCAATACGACATTTTGCCCATACCTTTACAAACTTCCCCGTCCCGGTAGGTCCCAAAGTCGCAGTAACAGGTGAACTCCCCGGGAAAGTTGTCACAGAAGAACCCGGCCGGACACGACACGATGCCGGACTGGCACTTGTCAAACGCTGGCGAGGGAATACACAAACAAGAAATCTGAGATTTAATTCCTTCCTGAAATATATAGAGTTTAGGTTGATTTATGCAGTATGATGTGATATGTGATATGATATGATATATGATATAATATGATATCAAATCAACAGAACGGATGAAACCGATACCTCCATTTTCCCGTAGGTACAGATTGGACGTGTACGTAGGGGTTAATGTTGAATTGTATTTTGATATAAGACGATTCACACAGTAAATCGATATATCTAATATTCCATGTACTGCAGCTGGATTTTTTTTTTCTCTACCATTATACGTTACTGTGTCAAGATCGCTATCTTTTCGGCTCGAAATATATAGCACAAAATTACTCTCTACATGATCTACCGTAAAAGGGGAAATGGTTGTAATCTCTTAATCGCGAACTTAAAACCACCATGAAAATGTTTCTTCAGTCACGAACTTAGCAAAAACACTTCGAAAACCTCATTTTCTCCCTACCGCAAAATCAAATCCAAGCAAACATGTTTAATTTTTAGTGTCATGGTGAAGATAGAATGTTTATAGAGTCACTCACGTTTCTTGCAGACGAAATTTGCGGGACCACCGCAGATGGTGTCGTCCCAGTTTCCTGAGGAGAGAGGAAGAATATTTGATAAGAAATAAACAAGAAACTTTTCTACGTTTTCCTCGGAAGGTTTAGAGTTTCATATTGCTTTTCTATGCACCGGGAAAGCAAGATTCGATACACTTTACTTGCATATGTGTGTGTGTGTGCCTGTCTGTCTGTACCTGTGCGTGTCTTCTGAAGCAAAATGTATCCATAAAGATGCTGAAAACATTATCGTTAAACGACACACTCGAACTTACGACGCCATATAAAACATTACGATAACATGACACGATACAAAGCTCCAAATCACCTGTACATCTCCATGGGTTGACCAGGAGAAAATCATAAATCATAACACATCGCAGGAGGACACCTAATGAACAAACATGACATACAGAACATGACGACAACATAGCATAATGAAGACTTACCGCCTTTATTTGACCACATGGTGGTACAGGCGAGCGAGTAGAAGTACCTCGGCTCGCCCGGATGCCACTGCTGGTAGTCCACAGACGTACCATCCTGCCACGCAAGCACTCGCTGTACACATTAGAACAGATAGAAAAGATACAAGAAAATCATTACGATCTACCAACCACTTCTTGAGTTTTTGTCTCTTTTTTGACGAGTTTGGTCAGTGTAAAGCCACATGGGCACTGACCTAACACCGTATACGCGTAGCAGTACCTCTTCTCTTAAGTCAGAAAGATGTGCTTCGGCAAGTTCGACTAACTAACTCAATAAGCCAAGCTGGGGTTACGAAGGCTGCTCGGGAATCCCCTACCCCATTTTGCCGGAATGTTTTTGATTGAACCCAGTTCAACCCACACCAGAAATGACCCCTACTCTTTTCCATAAGTGTGGCGGCTTCTTTTACGTGCTCGAGGTATGCCCAAGAGCTATCTAGTTCTTAGGCTGGTCTAGATCTTAAGATGGTATCTCACTGCACTGGTGCGGCACTGCAAGGCAGGTTCACTGCGGCACTGTTCTGTTATTTCTGTCGCTTTTATAATTTATAATTTAGATATTGCGTATTGCATATGACTTAGAAGACAACAAAATACACAAAACGTAGAAAATCGTCTATTCGTTCTTTTCTTTGAAATTCCTTGAGTAATCTTTCGAAACCCGCAGTGCCTCACGGGCGCCCCAAGTGCAGTTGAATAGCACCTTAACCAAGAAGGTTTCATCAAACCTCCTTTGATAGAAGCTCCTTGACCTTGTTCTTACCGTGTTTGTTACGGTCAGGCCTATCCAACCGGCGGTCGGTCCGGCGACGGAATAGACGAAGTCGTTCTCCTCAGCAGAGTGAATGGAAGCGAGGTAGCCGCCCTCTGCCCGACAGTAGTCATTCCCCTGGGTGAACCTCAGTGGGTCCGTCACGTACTTGTAGAA